>NW_019173979.1:0-244176 GCF_001642475.1 Fonsecaea monophora | reverse complement strand
TGTCTTGTTGGTGTAGGGTGTGTTGTGGTGTTTGTTTTTTTTTGACTTTGGCTGTGTCCACCGAGATCTACACAGAGATGTGCGTCGGCAGGGTCAGATGGGTATAAGGGACATGCTTTTGGGTGCTGCACATCTTCGGAAGGGCCATCTTTCGGGACATGTTGCCAATCGACACATTTGTCATATTACTTGAAACCTTTGCGACGCGGGATCGAACAAGATGTTTTTTTCGACGAGAAGTATTCACCGGAACTTAACTTCGGACGCTTCAACCATTTGTTGTTGTTGTTGTCTTAAGGAAGATCGAAGCCGGCATAGCTTATGCAGGACTTTTGTTGATGGGGACGGAGTCGAGGATTTATATATGAAAAAGACATATTTCCTGTGAAGTGCGCTGTCATTATCTCCAACGAATCCTGGAAAATTGCGCCCCTCGAGTCACTATTTACTAGTGTTGGCAAGCATGGAAAATCGGATACCCGAGTTGTTTTTAAAAACGCATTCCCAACCCATGGACTAAAGATCAGGGACGTTCTCGACCAAATCCGAATGCTCAACATGGTGCGGTCAGCATGATCTAGAAGACAATTTGGTGCAGGTTTCGTGTTCTTCCTCGGTTACTATTCGTAAAAGTTGAGCAACAACCCCCTATTTGTCTTTAACCGAGTGAGCGTGGCTCGCCCAGATCCAGAAAGGATAAAGGTTCCACGGGTTGCCACGGTCGCTTTTAAGTTCGTTGCGAAGACCTGTCTGTCATCTTGGTACGATTTCGGGGTCCTTTCATTAAGCTATATATCTATCCTACCTAGGTTTTTGAATCACTTGATTATATCAAAACATACATGTCACCCGGCATCCTGCGCATGCCATGAAGATGGGAAGATCCCAATCCTAATAATCAACTCTTCTGCAGTCGTGCGACGTCGCGGTCAACGACTCGGGCTGCGCGATCCGCGACCGACACGAGAAAGTCTTGTTCGGTTTACAACAGACCAACCGTCCGTTGCTTCATCTTGCGGACATCCACATCTTGCCAGAGCCCGACGCTCACAAGGGTGATGGTGTAGAGACTGGTGGCGGCGATGAGCATGTATCGCTGAGTCTCCGCGTAGCTCCTGTTGATGGCGTTTCTGGTCGGGCTGCCCAGAGGATAGCTGGCTTGGACGGTCAAGTCGCCGTAGATGTTGGCGAAATTTCCTTGCGCGCTGGCCGGGAGATACTTGAGCAGTTTCTTGGGGAAGATGCCGGTCCACATGGCTCCTGCGATGGTCGAACCGATAGCGGAGCCAATGGCGATGACCATGCTCTCGCAGGCCAAGAGGGCGGGGAAGTCGCGCTGCTTGGACACGGCCATCAGCGTCGTCTGCTCGGAGGTTACCAACACACCGCCACCGAAGGCGACGAAGATCTGACACATGACGATGTATCCGATGTTGACGTCGGGTTGGCGGAACTTGATCATCAAACCGACACCGAGGATGGTGAGTGGGACACCCCAGAAGAGAGAGTAAAGTTTCAGGCGGCCGCTCATGTAGCGCAGCAAAACTCCGTAGACCAGACAAATGAAGCAGCTACCCATGGTGTAGATGTTGCTGATGTAGGTTGCATGGACGACGGTCTGGTTGAAGAGGACGATGAGGAGCGAATAAAAGTAGTTGTCCCAAATATACCAAGCAGTGTACAGGGAAGCCGCCATGGTGTAGGTGAAGATGACCGTGCGATTCTTTAGCAGCTCCCAAGGGACAAAGGTGATGGGAGCGAATTTGGCTTCCCAGACGCCGAAGGCGATGACGAGCAAGCCGCCAAAGATGAGGAAGCAGATGATTAGGGGAGATCGCCAAGTATCCGGTTGGTAGGAATAGATGTTGAAGGCCAAGAGGAAGAGCGCCAGACCGGTGGCGAGGATGAGGAGACCGATGACATCGAACTCCTTGAGGTAGTGGCGGGTCTTCTGAGCCAGAGTCATGTTCGCTGTGGGCCGGGGAGGGATGAGGCCAGCCTTGCGCGCCTTTTCCTGCGCAATCCAGTGCATGATTCCGAAGGGAGCCATGACGATGGGGACGATGATGCAGAAGATACCGAAGCCCCAGTGATAACCCATGCCGTTGATCACGCTGTCGGCCGCATATCCGTAGACCCAAGTGGTGATGAGGAATGGCGAAGAAGAATAGCCGATCATGAAGCCTCGATTCTTCAGTTTGGAAGTATCGGCAATGAACACGGTAATGCTAAAGTCGATGCCATTGTAGCCCATCCAGTAAAAGACCTGAGCCGCACAGTAGGTCTGGACATTTTTGCAGCCGGCCATCATAATCAAGCCCATGGTCATGAAGGCCACGCTTATAGCAAATGCATGTGGTCTGCCCCATACGTTCATGATTTTGGCATATGGGAGCTTCCAGATACCAGCAACCAGGGATGAGATGACGCTCGTGAGGGCGGTGAGCGAGTGCTCTTGAAAGGAGCTCGTCACGTAGGGAGTCAAAGTGTTGATGATGCCGTTTGAGAATGCGAGGAGAAACGAAATGAGCCAGATGCTGAGCGGTATCAGTACACAGGATCCGATCAGAGCACTAGGGTGAGATCTGGACTCACACAATATACAGGAAAATGATTTCCGTTTTCGACCATGCATAGGTCATGGCCTGCACCGCCTGTACACCATGCTCGGCATTGGTATCGATCTTCTCGACGGACTCGTCGTCGGATGTATCAGCGAGCGACGAGGTGGTGTTGTTGCGGACATCCTCTTTGAGGGAATGTTCAGAGGTGGTTCCATGGCCGGCGAGCACGTCTGACTGTGGCTCGGAAGGCTTACTGCCCAGGGCTGCCAAGTAGCCAGGAACCTCCAGCTTACCAGCGAGAGGTTTCATATCGAAGTTCAAGGATTGGGATGGTGGGTGGACGTAGGGAGGTCGTCACAACACAGATTGATTGATAACCAGATTGATAACCCAGATTGATAAGATAAAAAGTTGCAATCGGGCCAGGGGCGGATCATTTCACCATTATATACACAGGGACAGCATACACCAACCGTAAAAATCCGAGATCGGCGGGGCATGACTTGCTCGCTTCAAGCAATTTTCCCTTGGGTGGAGGGGGGCAGCAACGCAAACCAGGTCGCATGGTGAGGTAGCATCTTGAATAGTCGCAGGACTAAAGAGTTCCAGATCAGAGAGGCCAAGACCGAATAAAGGGCGACAAGCTTTCTGTCGGCCAAGCCGATAGCTCGCGGAATGCTGTGAGGTGGGGATAACAGAGACCGCAGGGATAGGGCAGACCAGGCGTCGACAGCATCTTGTAGGTGGGCATCAGATGAAAATTTTGATCTATCTGATCCGCAGCGGACTCGCTATTGGCCCATTGGCAAAAATTGAATGCCCTTACACGCGGCCTCGCAGATTGAATCCGGCTTGGATCGACGTCCACAGGCCCGTTGTCGAGGGTCTTAGCTTGCAACCGATATACTTGTGATCGTTGCCAAGTTCCTAAGAGTCTGTCTGCGGTGGCGCCATGCGGCCAACGGAACAAGGTGGAAGCCGCTCGCTTACCGAAGAATGAAAATGCTTTCCACACGTGGTACATTACATAAGGTTTCCACGAGCTACAATTCTCTAGGCCTGGGCCAACATGCTGGGAGGCCAATGGACAAGAGAAGAGATAATCTGAAGGAGAAGAAAAGAAAAAAAAAAAAAAAAAAGGGTCGCTCCTGGTCCTGGATGTCCACGACTCGAACAGTCCAACATGATGAGTTCGGAATGCCGGTGTCAATAGCGTCGTGCTATATTTTTGCATTGACCACGGTCAAAATCGTAGCTATGACCACCCCTGTCAGGACGGGCTGTTGCATCCGCTAATTACTCGGTTCGACGTGATCTTCTCATACCGCGGGCAAAATTAACAGGGATACCCGCCCTTTCTATGGTCGCTCTACCAAATACACCTGCTTATCTCGTGAAGGCACATTTTAACATCATAAGATGCTATTGAGTGAGAGAGAGTCAAAGAGTTATCTAGGTTTCAATGCACGCTACTCATTCTCTTATTCATTTATCTACATTGCAAATAACTCCTAGTCTAGCGAAAGGGTTTACGAGCGTTTCGGACAGGGAGATTTGCTGATTCTGGTCGTCCAAACAAAGCCCATAATAATCAAATTGGCCCATTTGGCAAACGTAATGTACTCCTCGGGCAGTCTGTTCCTCTCTGCACCAGGGAACCTGTGTCTTGCTAGATGCACCACAGAAACAAGCCGGATTTCTAGGGTCATTGCCGCGGCAAAACAATGGAATTTTTCGCCGACACTTGATACAGTCGGGCGCAACAGTAGGAGGAGGGTATAGCCAGGTACCGAGAGCTTAGTATATATATATATATGTATAGTCTCTAACTCATTCCTCTTCTTGTCCGTGCTAGCGCCTCATCACCTCCCACCCCCCTTCCTTTACCTCGTCCAACAAAAACGAAAAGAACGGAATGCCGCGCCTGACGCTACATGGTGATAGGTGCATCTATTTCCGTGGCCCAGCTCTCTCTGCAAGACCAAGATCATCCATACATACCGGTAACGTCACTGACCTTACGGTGCCGGTAAGTCAATGTTACTACTGCCGGAGACCGGCAAAACTGGAACAGACACACGACTCCATGTTGGGGAGACACCGAGAGAGAAAAAAAAAATCTCGCCCCGATGGATGGAATGAATCCAGCCATTCGGGATGGACGTACGGATCCGTGAAGCGAGGGAGACACAGGACCCAGGACACAAGTCAGGTAACAGTGTCTGGAGGGCTGCCTATCGGAAACCCAGAGGGAACCAAACTTCAAGCCCAGCCCGGTGAGACTGGATCATTGGCCAATCCTTGCCGGACCAAGCACCAGATCACGCATCCTCATACAGTTTTTTTCCCCGCGGGGTGAATACCTGCGTATGTAGGTATGTATATCGTCTTGCAATTCCGAGCGGGGATATACTCTGTGAACTCGCATCCCGTGGCCCCCTGCAGTGCAGCCTCGCTCGCTCGTGCCCGGCTACTCAATCGGAGCTTTACCTTGTAGCTATGTATGTGTGTATATATATATGTGTGTGTGTGCCATGTTTCTCTTCCTGCAGTTCTCCTATCTACAGATCCTCGTCTACATCGAGTGATATCACTTTCAACATCACCGTATGACCGATCGTGGAAATATCTGATCTCGACCTGACCTGACCTGACACAAAATGTGGTGCTCGCGGTCCATCGTCCTCGCCACGACGGGCATCATCGCCGGTGTCGTCGTCGCCCAGAAGAACAGCTCGTCGCTGTGCAAGTCCATCCCGGTCGTCGACACCTTCTTCCTCCCGCGGCCATTCTCGTCCAATCTCACCGACAGTTTCGTCCAGACCGACGCACCAGGTCCCACCGGTGCCCAGATCCAAGCGGATCCGTCGTCGCCGTACATCTGCTTCGACGACGAGTTTGCCGGCCTGCTCCAAGGGGAGCCGGTGCTTGCGGTGAACCAGTCCGGCCTCACGGCGTTCGAGGCCGGCGCGTGGGCTCCCGAGGGCAACGCCGTGTGGTTCTCCTCGGCCATTGGGGTGGCGCAGTTCGGCAAAGTCCAGGTCTTCCATTTGGACAACAGCACAGTCACGACCCCGGCGCTGCACACCACCCAGACCCAGTTGCTCCCGCTGGCGAACCCGAACGGCGGGTACTACTTCAACGGCACCGTGTACTTTGTGCTGGCCGGGTCGCCGGACGTGGGGGGGTCCGTCGTCGCCATCAACCCGACGACGTTCGAGACCGACGAGATCGTCAACTCGTACTTTGGGCTGCAGTACCCCAGTCTGGACGACATAGCCCTAGTGCCTCCGCGCAGCAAGCGTCACCCACAGTCCTGCGCCGTCGACGGCGAGGTCGAGATGATATTCTCGTGCCTGGACTTCAACGCGTACGGATACCCCTTGCACACACCCGACATCCCCAACTCTTACTGGAAATTCACCCCGCGCACGCAAACCCTGCGCGCCGTGCTGGACCGGGCCGACATCCTCTTCCCCAACGGCGTCGCGTTCGACAAGGACTTCACGACCCTGTACGCGTCGGAGACGGCGTACACGGCCACGATCGGGCCGTCAAACTCGAGCACGGGCTTCCCGGGCATCTACAAATACCGCCTCGGCGACGGGTGCACGCCGCAGGACAAGGAACTGTTCGCCATGGCGCGCGGAGGGGCGCCCGACGGGATCAAGGTCGACGATCGCGGCAGGGTCTGGACCATCGAGGCCGAGGGACTCGTGGTGAGAAACCCGCAGGGAAAGGTCATTGGCATATTCAACCGGTGGTTCTTCCTGGACGGAGAGCCCGCCGATCTGAGCATGGGCAACTTTGCCCTCGCCCATGACAAGGTCGTCTTGCTGGCGTTTTCCAAGATCTGGGTCGTCCAGTTGAGCGAGGTTGTATTCTCGGCGGACCGACTCTCCATATGAGGGCGATAATAAGACTCTGGTCGATAGGACAGTCAAACTGTCAGACTTATTGCAGGACGCGACGGAACTGAGTAGTCGACCGGACAAAGTGGGTTCGAGAGTTCTTCCTGACAGTGTAGCAGTTTAACCCATTCACAGGCTGTTTCCGCCAACAAACACAAATTGCTTGTTTCTTGCGCGTTGTAGGGGACATGTAGCGAAAAAGACGCGAACGTGGCAGGTTCGGGCGTTTCTTGCCTGCATCTCCCCTTACAAACTCAGCTCTCCCTTGGATTCTTTGTTGGCCACACGCTAGAGATTCAGGAGTAGTTGCTCGGTGGTGGAATTGACCATCTCGTTGGTACTGTCCAGCGCGGCCCATAACTCCATTTCAAGTGGCTCATGGAATAGAAAGGGATCAATAGAAGATGCTTTATTCTGCCTCTGGGTACACGGTTGACCGAATGCGTCGAATTCAATGGTGGACGATGTGGCAGCGTCGCACGCAGGGTCGACCGCAGTGTCGTTGGACGAGAAGTCAATAGACCGCGCGACGGTCTCGGCCGCGGCGATGGTCTGCTCCATCCTCTTCAGGCTCGACCTGGCCAGGCGCAAGCCGGCCGCGGTGGTCCTGAGCACGCCCAGGGCCCGCGTGAAAGAAGTCGACGCCTGGACCAGACAGTCGCGGTCGACGTTGTCGTCGAGCAGAACGGCCGCCAGCACCGAGACAGCCTCCAGTAAGTAGATGGCGCACGAGTACCGGTCCAAAGGTTCCGCCACGGGCGAGAAATAGAACTCGTAGACGGTGGCGACGGTCTTGTCCGCAATGTCCAGGCAAGTCCTGCGATCTCGTCGCCAGAATCTACCCGCGTGGAGCTCCTTCCGACGCATCTGGAGACGGAAGTAATTGGTGCGCTGTGATTGGAGCCATGCCATGCACTGTTAGACCATTCATCGCCAAGTGATTGGTGATAGGGCGCAAAGCGCAGAAGTACTTACCAGAAACAAGATTCTTGCTCGTCGAGATATCCGACGAAGAGACCCCTGTAGGTACCGCTGCCGCTGCTGCTGCGATGCCGCCGCCGACGCCGCCGCCTGAGATCTCCTCTCTAGGGAAAGGTAGTCTGGCAGTCTGTCGAGAATGTTTTGGAGTTTGGCATCGATGGCCATGACCTTATCTTCGTCGACGGGTCTTTTGGCGTTGGGGCAGAGCATGCAATCCCAGATCTCGGTGCTCAGGCGCGTTGCTTGGACCGTGCTGTGGAGGTAGTCTGAGAAGGCCTGGACGTCGTCAAGATACTGCATTTCCTCTCTCTGCTCGTCGTCGGTGGCGCAGGGCGGAACCTGGATATTGATGTCGCTATCACGGATCAGGTAAGGCAGTCGCAGTCCTCGGGCAAAGGCGATGTTCTTCTCGAGGCAGTACGTGGTCCAAAACACCCTCTGGCGCATGTGAGCCTCAAATGGGCTCAACGGTTTGCCGTTCTTGGGCTGATCGTGTAGCCCGACCAGGTAACACAGCTGGACGGCCTGGCCCACGGCATTGTATGCCATGTTGAATTTCTCGGCATAGGTCAAATAAATCGCCTTCATGGTGCACGCTTGGATCGTTGCGGTATTGCCCACTCCCATCGCAGTTGCATGGTCCAGCAGATGAGAGGCTTTCAGGAATCTGGTCCATCCCGGGGTGCTATCGTCGTGGCCACTCGAGTGAAAGTCTTCCAGGATGGACAGGACGGCGATGGACAGATGGAGTATTGCCGTTACCTGCAAGTCGTCGGCATTCGGTTGATCCAGATCGTGCCTTTGAACCAAGTCGCCAAATTGCGCCAGTGTCTGTGCCTCGTCCAGGCACGGATCTATTCACGTCAGCTCGCCGCCCAACGCAGATGGGGAACCTCGCTCGCGATATACGCACAGTGAAGGCTTGAGAAGTCAAAGAACCGCTGGACCTTGGCCCTCACAGATGGCACGTCCTCCAAATATCCCGGCTGTTCGGAGCAAAGCTGAAGATCGTCTTTGCAACATTCTGGAAATCTACAGTCATCGACAAAAGGGCACCCCAAGGACTTTGAGTCAACTTCACGAGCTGAATGTCCGTTGTCTTTGATTTTTGGACATGGTTTGCTCCCGGGTGAAATAGTCCCTGCTCCCGATGGCGATGACTGCAGCTGGGTAGCATGTATAAATGAATTCCATGTCGACAACGTTTCGTCAGAAACCCGCTGATCTGGGTCCAGAAGTTCAGCCAACCCTGTAGACCCTGTATAGTCACTGGTAGCAGAAGGCGATGATTCTCCGAGGCCATGCTCCTGCCCAAACACAGCCACGTCATCTCGATGAACCTGTTCAGTAGCGAAATACCCCTCGAGTCTCGAGATCCTTGCAAGGATATCGGCCCGAAGGCTGTGCTCGCCTGCTGACTCGGTTGGCCGCTCGGATGCGCTCAAGCACTCGGGTTCACTCTGACCTTCACGTGTTATCGCTGGCAAGATGCTTCTGATAGCTGTTTAGCATCACATCACACTATGAGGAGTTTGTCTCTAGCATACCTGGGTTGCCAGGGGAATGGATCAGGCCTGGGCTTGGGTTTCTCGCGCCTCTTTCTCGGATCCTGCCTATAGCAGCATTCTAGGCCTGATTTGCGACAAGCCTGGCACGGCCCTGGTTGGTCTCCCGAGCACTACATAATCATCAGACCAGGAAAGGATATGGGAGGAAGGGCTCATGGTTAGCCTTGCCTTGACTTTCCGCTTTTGACATGTAATGCTAGAATATTGGTCAGTAAATGTATATAAAATAGTGTCATTGCGTTCTTTTTATGTCAAGGTGTGTGGCTGCTAGGCTTCTTACCAAGCTCGTGAAACATATGGAGGGCGTCTTATGCTCTTAGATCTTTGTCTGCTCTTCTCGTTGGTATCTTGTCCCGCTGCGTGGCAACTTGGGGTGGTTTGAAGACCAAGTGCTGTACAGCTGATGCTATCGTCCATCTGTTCTGTCTCTCGAGTAACTATAATGAAATATTGACATTCAACCCTTGTAAATCGGCCACGGTGCTCTGAGAGAAAGAGAGAGAAAAAGCGTCTGATCTGTGAAATGGGAGTCGAGCTTCTTTCTCTCTTTCCCTCTCTGCCACCTGGGGGACCCTGGCAAGCTCCGACATGGTCCTTTGGAGCCGAGATCTGGGCCCCCAGGTTCTTAGTCCCCCAGAAGATTTTCTTAGCATTCAGCCTTGGTGGGTTATAGTTCTCTTTGCCTCCACAGCTGCATGTTCTATTGGTGCTTCGGGATCACCTTCGGAATTTCGCTGGTCCCGAAATTCCTGGAACATACAAAGCCAAGGGCGAGTCGCAGTCCTCGGTCGGTAGGAAGGTTTAGACGTTGGATTGGCTCCATTCCAGCTTCATGGTGCCCGTACGCTTGAAGCTTTCATATTGATCACCTGAGTAGCGGTCCTGCCAGAGTTGTTCATACTGATTGGTTTGGGCTCTGAACCTGTTGCAATGGTCATTCTGAGCCTGGGCATCGACATGACGCAGGGAATCTCGCAGTTCAAGGGTTGTGATGCAGTGAACATCCTATGATACAGACGAGGGCGCCTTCGAGTGCTCGAATTGTGAATCGAACGCCCCTGTTGCGCTGATGTCAAGCAGACATATCATATAGAACTTGACATTCACTGACACTAGATGGCCCAGAAGAGGAATGTCGTTTCCGTCCAACTCCTCTACTGTTCAGAGCCCGACCGCTGCGAACTTGAGTATCTGCGTTCTGTCCCAGGGAGCTATGCCATTCTACCGCCGTCGATCTTATATTCGGCTCCAGTGATAAACCGACTCTCATCACTGAGCAAGAAGCCTATGAGAGCGGCAATTTCCTCTGGTTCTGCTTCTCGCTGCAGTGCTGATGGGTTCCCGGAGAAGGTGACTCCCGACAAGGACTGCTGCGCCGAATCCATCATGGGGGTGCGGACGCGTCCTCTGTATTCAGAATTCTAACGGTTAGAAGTCGAGGAGACCGAACATAAAGGAATTCAAGAGCCTTACGGGCAGATACAGTTCACCCTGACCTCCTTTTCACCCATCTCGCGCGCTGCGCACCTGGTCAACGCCAGTACGCCGGCTTTGCTCACGCAGTATGCCGGGTAGTTGGGATGCCCATATAAACCTGCAATACTGGACGCGTTCACAATGCTGCTTCCGTTCGAGATGACCTTCTGCTGTGCACGGAGACAGTAAAACACTCCGGACAAGTTGATGTCGAGCAAGGAATGCCAGTTTGTATCAGACAGCGTCGAAATGCCGTCCATGGTCCGGCTGAACACGCCAGCGAGGTTGGCCGCGCCGTCCAGTCGACCAAAGGCTGTGATGATCGCTCCGACCCAGTCTTCCACGTCCTGATTCTTAGAGACGTCGAGTGCGTACGTGTGAAGCTTGACTCCCGGTGTTTGTGCTGTGATCAGGTCTCTTGCTTGTTGCAGGGCTTCATCACGGATATCTGCGAGGGCGAGAGCGGCTCCTTCTTTGGCCAGATAGTGCGCTGTGGCCAGACCGATTCCTGAACCAGCTCCCGTTATAGCAATGACTTTATCTTGAAACCTGTTCCGGCTATCCATTGCACAGTGTAGAGAGGGAGGAGCCCTTGCCTTTCGTACACTCAAGGTCAGATAAGCACTCGCGAATGCATAGATCAAAGGCGCTTGGCTCTCTGACGAACTTTTAAAGGATGCGGCAATAGAGGCTAGGAGAACGGAAGTGGATTGGGAGATCGGAGGATTGCAGAGGAACGAGGAATTTGGTACTTTTCCGACACCCGGATTTCCGAAATCCTGGTGCTCAGAGGAGAGAGGCCTTTGTACGTTCTGCCCTTCTTCAGCTTCCGGAGATTATTAACCATCGTCTTCACACCATCGGCGGCGTGGGCACATAAAATACATGTCCATGGGTGGACTCCTCTCTGCGCCGATCTGTGAATTCGTGTGCACACATATATATCATATAGTTTCACAAAAAGACGCTGACGAGGACCATGTCATTCAATCCCACCTTCAACCTGTTTTCTCTTCAACATCTGTCGCCAATCTCGGAGCGTCGTACTCTCTTGCTTTTGCCTCGTGAAGTTCTGTCTGTCCACGATCGTGCAACCGTCGCACGACCTCCCCAGTCAGGAGGTGGTCAATGTTCTTGATGAAGACAGAGGCAACCATTCCACACACACCGAATGCGATGGTCATCAAGAAAACGATCTTCAGGGCCCCGGAGAACGCGTCTTTCTGTGCAGTGGAGAGCGCAGCACCAACTCGAGCGTTGAATCCCGGTACTGTCTGTAGGGCATCTGCACCCTGAGTGAGGGCCGTGAACAGTGCCGGCAAGGATGAATCTGGAAGTCCGGCTGCCGTAACGGCCTTGGGGATAAGTTTTGTACTGAGTGCAGTATTTCTGCTTGAGAGGACAGACCCATACATGGCGACGGCGATCGAGCCGACGGCGGACCTGATGGCACCTTGAGTTCCTATCGCCATTCCAATGTCTTCGGGTTGGACGGTGAAAGTGATGGAGGTGATGGGAATCATTTCCACACAGCCGCAAGCGATTGTTCCCAGGATGACAAGCACCGTGCTCCGGTCCTTGGAATGTTGGGTTGTCGAAGCGAGCGAGCCGATCAAGGCGGTCACCACAGTCGTGAAAAACATGAGTTGATAGCGGATTCTTCCAATGCGTGCAAATATAGCACAGCAGACTATGTCGCCCAGGGTGTTGCCACCCACGAATGCCATGGTAAGCCATCCCTGGTAGATAAGGTCATCTGTCCACAGGGCCGCAGTCGCTGTAGGCCAAACAATATTGAGGGGATAGTATAGCATTCCTCCGACACAGGCAATCACCGTCAGCAGCATGAACTGAGTATTTTTGAGGAGCCACAGAGGGACAAACGGGTCGGATGGGACGTATGATTCGTATACCACGAAGGCGACCAAGAGTAAAAATCCGATGATAATAGTCGAAATAACAGCAGCAGACTTCCAGGGATAGATGTTCCCGCCCCAGTTGATACCCAGGAGGAAAAGGACCATACCCGCGAGGAAGAGCGTGATACCACCAAAGTCGAGTGTCATGACTTTCTCCTTCAGTGTCCTATTCATATGCAACATTTGAAATGTTGGAGGTCGGTAGAACAGGAAAAAGAGTAATATGGCGATGCCCTGCATGATGATGGTTAGGTAGTAATTCCACCGCCACCCTGCTGCGGTATTGACAATCAGGGCTTTGGCGATGACTGGACCGAATGCTGCACCAGGGATTGAAAAAACCATGATAAAGCCGTTGACCAGTCCTCGTGCCTTGCAAGGGACTAGCTCTGGTAAGATACAGCCGTAAGAGAACTGAGCTGCACCGCCGAGACCAATAAAGACATTCGAGACGATCAAGGCCGAAATCGATTGAGCTGTACAGGCGACGATAGAACCAACGAGAACAAGGGCGTTTGAATAGATGACAAACCATCTGCGTCCAAATATATCCGAGAGTCGTCCGAAGAGAAGATAACCAGTCGCCAGAGTCAGAGTGTAAGCCAGCGGAATCCAAAGATAGCTGTCGCTTGGTCCAAGCTCTTCATTCATGGTAGCGAGGCTGTTAGAAGCAAGGACCCAGCCGAAATACGCCGCTTGTACACTCAATCCTTGGGCCTGTGGCAGCGTCTTAGTGTCAGGCATGTAAAGTCTAGATATCATACACCACATACCAGGACAGTGCCCAAGAATGTCGGGGACCTGAAATATCCAGGTTGTACACTGGCCCCAAGGGCCTCCTCAGCTAGCACATCGCCATGCGCTGTTACCTTGAAGTCTTCGGTGTGAATCGGTGGTTCAGGCTTAGGGACGGCCTTTTCATCTGCGTGAGGTGTTGCTGCTTCCATCCTGGAAATAGAGTGGACGAATATCTTCTTGAAAGTGATGCTTGTACGTCTTCCGTCGTGCTTCAGACAGGACATGGAGATAGATATATACCTGTCTGGTCGTCGCTAGTCTTTGACTGGGACCACGATCCGGAGTATCGTGCGCCTCAACCCTTATTGGTAGGATAGTTCCGAAGCTGAAGCTTTCGGGGGCCACCCCTCGTACCCCGGATATTCATAGGAAGGTAACCTATTCCATGGATAGGACTGACTTCATTGCGAGCGGAATTCTGCGATAGGACTGCAAGGAGTAGATGAGCCATCGGAGAAGCTATGATAATCTCGAGCGCATAAGGACGGAAATCCCGGTTTTGTCATGAGATTGGATTGAAAGCATACGCCAGGTCCTGGACATTTTCTGTGCTTGGCAATGTTTGAGGATTTGTGCATCGATTGCAGACGCAAAGCATTGTTGATTAGGAACTCGATCAGCTGCCAGATATATTGGCGCAACTATCTCGGTCAAGGCATTGTCTTATCCAGAGGGTGTCGAGACGACAATGCAGTCATCATATGCCTCTCCCGCATATTGGAACCTTCTTACCACCGCTTTGGCTGCGGCAGTCTGTCCACCTGGGACGGTATGACAGATGAATGATCACCAATGACAAAGATAAATCAGAGAGATTCACTCATGAGAGCTCGCGGCGGACTTGCTGTTCCGGAATGCCATCTCGCCTTCACCACGACGATGTGCTTAGCAACGAGCAGCCAAGGATTAGTATTGCGCTTCAGGGTGGCTAGTTTGACGTTCGGCCACCTCTCCATTGTTGGCTGGTGAGGCAGTGAGAAGTCGACACTGAGAGACGCTGGAGCCCTTGATCAAAGTGATACTTGCCTAGCCGTACGAACTTTCACGGAATTTCCCTCAACCACGGATCTTCGAGCAGTTCGGTGGCTCCCTTTCTCTCCTCGGGCACCCAGGTAAGCATGGATCTCACGAATTTGAGAAACCTCTGTTTGTTTTCACCGCTCAAGCCGTTTTCTGACTCTTCAAGCGAGTGTGATGGGATATCGACCCCTCCGGCTCCCTTCCAGCGGCCTGGAATGTGTTAGGCTCATCTGTAAACGATCGATAATGTGAATATACCGACCTTGCTCATCAAAGACCTTCTGTGTGACTTCGCTTCGTTGTAGGTACTCAAGAGGCGGGAAGCCCAGATACCCGACCATTTCCGCGACATGGTGAGTTGCCGAAGATTCTCCATTTTCGTCCAGAGCATGGAATAAGTGTCGGTCTTCGAATAGATCCCATATCTATGACACAAGGCTTAGCCAGGATTGTAGGCAAAAGAGTTTAGAGCCGACATGTCAATTACCAAGACAGCAACATTCCAAATATCGACGTTCGAGTTCCATGCCATATTGAATAACACTTCGGGAGCACGATATAACTCAGGCTGAATCAGTCCTCTATGGAATTCCCCGATTCGAGACTCTCCAAAGTCGCACAGGACCGGCTGACCCCACAGGTCAGTCTTCGGAAGACCCAACTGGCGAGAGCCATAGATTGTGCGGACGTCATCAATCACTTTGGTGGGAGATGGGTCTTCGATTTCTTCGTTTTCAAAGTCCGAGAGCAAGGACTTATCGCCAATTGTCAGCATGATGTTTGACGGATTAATATCTAATTCAGATTATCAGTCAAAGACGAATAGCTTCTTAACCCTCAATGAATTTACCTGTATGTGTCACCTTGGCTTCGTCATGTAGGAAGGACAGGGCACGGAACAAATTAACTAGGGTCCACTTCAAAATCTGCTCATTGAGCCGACGTGATGGATTTTTACGCTGAAGTTCTTGAACAGTCATGTGCATCGGAGGATGGACCAGGCACAGGTGGTGACCAGCAGGACCGTTGACGGCGAATGTTTCGAGTAATCCGCGGATATAAGCTTGACCATCGTGCTGCGAGTTGAGGGCGCTGACGTGCTCATAGAACTGGAGCTCTCGGTAAAGACGGGTAGATTGGGCACTCTCTCGAGTGCAGACCTTGACCGCTGCAAACCCAGGATCGCTGTTCAAAAGCTTAGCAAAAGGGTGCGGCAGGGCAGGAGGAGCATACTCCAAATTTCGACAAAGCCAGGTCGTAGAGTATGCCCCGTACCCAAGCTTTCCCACCACTTTATATCTGGAGTCCAGTACTTCACCGATACGGACCGGATAGAACTGGTCTTGGTTGTACCATGGCAGTCGTTCCTCCTCAAAAGGTTGCGTGACGTTCATTCTGGTGGCATGGGTGCTAGCAAATTGTCTCTGTCCAGTCGCAGATATTTTAGCGAGTTGGTGCACCCGCCGAATAGCTTTCAGCATTGCTTGAGCTATTCAGCTTGCGCTTTGTAATGCAACCAATATATGCTCCCATGGTTCACTTGTGGTAGCTCAGGATGAGGGAACACATGCGATCATGTTGAGGAAGGAGGAACTCCACAGATGGCTTGCCAAGCCAATAAATCTCTAAGCCTAAAGCGGTTAATGACCAGTTGATTCAGCCTCAAACCCTTAGCACCACCAGCATTACCAGTAACTCTCACCCAACTCTCTCATATCCTCTCACGCCTCTTGTGGCTTGCTAACCTCAAATCATGGCGCTTGCCTCATATTTACTAAGAATGTGCTTCGCGTGTCACTCTGTGTCAAGGCCTTTCGGGGATACACAATCACTCACCTCTAGGCGCCAGCATAACACTTGAAAAATTTGAGGCTGCCTGCCCAAATAAAACCATGCTCGTCTTCCTCCTAATCAATCAGTGGCCATACCCGCTATTTCTCCTAGAACCTTATTCTGATAGATATCGCTTGTGGAATGAACGTTGGAGATTGTGACGATGAATCCGAACCCTCGAAGACTTATTCAATACATTGGTTCCGTCAGACTCGACAATCGGCACGGGCCATGTTCCTGGAGACGGAACTGGTTCTGTGAATTGGAAGTGAATGTCTTCTTTGGTATAGACATTGGATGGGCTTGATCGGGAATTTCACGCGGGTCCGCATCTGCCATGCCACATACCACCCAGCACATAAAAACCTTCGCTTTTCACCAGGCTGAATACACGGTAATTTGCAAAATGTCGAAGAGGGAATCCAAATGTCGATCCGGAGACTCTAGGAATGTGGATATCAAACGCGGTCAGAATGACGGTAACAGCAATATCTCCGGTCGCGGGAGTTAGGGTAAGCAGGCAGCAATCTCGGAATATCAGTCATCTAAAAGACTTCAGCATCTCCTGGGCGGAACAGGTATGAAACAAGACCGCCATCGACGTAGTTGGTGAATAAGCCGATGCACCTCTGTACCCCCTGTCTGAGACTGGGCCGAATGAGGACGTATATCTTCGTGGGGTCGATGAAATAACAGTTTTATCAGATTGAGATTATGTTACTCACCAAGGGATTCACCAGCATGAGCAAGTCGAGCAAGACAACTGCATCCACATTGGCCTTGGACTTCTTCTAGACGTGATTTGGGTTCCGGGCGCAACGTGTTTTGTGCAGCCATGAGATGAGAACCATTCCACCGTGCGGAGGGCCCTTGAGACTTTCTTCATTGTCCTCTCGACCTCTACCGATGTTGATGTGACCACCACCAATCGAGTACAAACTCACAAGTTACCTAGATAGAGCCAAGCCTGAGCCAAGCACTCGACCCTCAATGCAAGTACGTACTAAGCGAACAGGCTACTGACAGCCTTGGCATGTTTGTCATGATGTCAACCTTTGTCAACCTCTGTCAATCCTTCAAGTCCCCAGCCTGCTGGTGCCTGTGTGTAGCCCAACGTGTCCCTTTTGTTTCAAATTTATCCTCTCCTTCGCTCCACCCGACTAGGACTGTATTGTAACGCACGGAGCATTGATGATAAAGTTCTAAGTCCTGGCCCTCTGAACTCCGAGTGTCAGGAACAGTCCAACGCCACCCGATCACAAACGCAATGCCATTCATCTTCCCAAAATCACTGTCAAACGATTCTGTCTACGCGACGAATCGATAAGTCCCTCTGGCTGGCCTGTGTGGAGGAAGGTAATAAGCCTAGAAGAATGGCTCCTCCGCAGGGGCAGGCCTCGTACAAGAAGCAGCCAGGGATCTTATCAATCTCCAAAGACAGGAAATCCGTGTCATGGACTCCAGCTCAGCCACCAGATGCGGCTCCAACTCTGGTGCTCTCTGCTGCAAATATCACCAACCTGCAACAGACCCCTGAATCGAACCCCAAGGTGATGCTGAAGATATTTGCGCAGGATCCCGGACAGTCAGAAGCTGTTGCTCATGTCTTCACATTCACGTCTTCCAAAGATCCACGGGGCGAGGCCAACGGCATCAAAGAGGCTCTCGCAAATGTTATTCAAGCGCAGAAGGCGGCTCAAAATGCCTCGGCTGTCTCCTCAGGAGGCCAGTCGGCTGCCATGACCATGGCCAATGCTATTTCCGGCTCCGGTCGGGCGATCAATCTCTGGGAAGACGATGAGCGGCTCAAGTCTGATGTCAAGCTTCAACAATCCTTGATGCAAGAAGACCCAGTGTTACAGAAGACATTCAAGGAAGCACTCAGTCTCAAGCCTGAGTCAATATCCGACGCACAGTTTAGAGCGCAATTTTGGTCCTCCCGTGTGCATCTCCTTCGGGCACATGCACTCTCGAAGAGTCAAGGAAAAGGCAGCTTCAACGTTCTGGCCGGAATCAAAAAGGATGATGGTGGCAGAATGAGTCTCAGACAAGATCAGATTCGTGCTATCTTTGAACAATACCCTGTTATGCGCATCGTCTACGATGAACTTGTACCCCGCAAGATCCCTGACGACAAAGATTTCTGGTCGAGGTTTTTCCAGAGCCAGCTACTCATGAAACTCCGGGGACTTAAATTTGACCCAACGAGGGAATCCCGCGACCAATACATCGATGTCGACTATTACTTGAATCACCCTCTTGTCACTGGTCTCCGACCTACTGCAACTGAAATGCATATTCCCAAATTTATCGACTTGGAAGGAAACGAGGAGAATCACTTCGGCTACGGAAATCGACCTGACAGTGAGCTGCGACCGACCACGCTGGATAAGGCGCCCATAATCCGAAAACTCAACGCGATAAGCGAGAAGCTCATGGCGGCTGTCAAGCCCTCCGATGTTGATGCATCTGCCCCCATCGGGATGACCGAGGCCACGTACGAACAGCTTAAGCTGCGCGATCTGGAGGGTACTCCGGAACAGCAACGCATCGTTCTCAACATCCGTGATCAAAGTCGCTTCTTCTCCGACAGCCAGGCCGCCCAGGCTGGTGCAAATTCTGTAGTCGATAGCGATCCTTTTCGAAATCTCGATCCTGACAAAGCCATCAAAGACGTGCACGCCGACCTCACCACGCATTTCTCCCAACCCGGCGTTGGTGTCATCCCCATCGGTGAATTCGAGGAGGACGAAGACGAAGAAATGGATGACGAGTCTTCTCCAAGAGTGGAAAGTGGTTCCTCGATTGCGATGAAACATGTGCTCTCTCTCATCCAAGCTCATCGTGACCAGACTTCCCCGATACCAGAAGCCTCGGGGCTCAGTACCGCAATCTACGACCGACTCAGCCTCACTCATGCCACCACAGTTGAGTTTCTACGACAGTTCTGGAACGCCTTTTTGTCCGGAGACCCCGCTCGCGCCCACGAGGTGGCCAGTCTAGTCGAAAGCCTCCACCGCGCACATGAGCGCATCAACGCCATCGCAGAGGATGCGGATAAGGAGAGACAAGAGATCATCCGAGCAAAGGAGAGAGAGCTAAACGAACGAAATGATAGAGCTGGCAAAAGACACAAAGTCCATCACAATGCCATCAAAGGCGGACGACATGTTGTCAGACAACTGATGGGACCTATATCGAAAAGTTTGGATGTCGCGATGAAGATGTACAAGCAGGCTCTGGAGGATCAAGCTAAGAATTCGGGTGAGGGATGAAAGATCCATTCGTGGGATCTCGGGATTCAGCTTCCTATTCATAAAGATGGATCGACTCTCCCTTAAGAGTCTCTGTTTCGATCACTAGAAGTCCCCTCTGGGAGTGCAACAAGCCATGTCTCTGCGACGGAACAAAAGAGAAGCCAGTGCATGACCACGACAGACGAGTCCGTTGGGTCGGCCGATGTGTCCGCCTACCAGCAAACCAGGTTAAACTACGTTCGAAGGCAGCTACACCGCATGATTCGTTCAAGGCCATCTAGTCAGTATCAAATCTCGATGAGATACGCAGGATCGACCTTCAATAGAGCTCGATGCCCCTTCATCAACAAGCTCAATAGTTGGAACTTGGTTATGACTCTTTCCCTGCCCGCAAGGAACGGAAAGATGGTCGAGACCTACATAGATAGAGAGAGATATCATTTGCTGCTAGCATAGATTAGAAGACTATCGAGAGGGCACGTCTCTTCTCTTTACACACACACTCTCTCTCTTCCCGTATCTTGACCTCTATCTCCTGGAACACTGACCAAGTCCCCTTGTCGATCCTCGTATGCCCACACATGCACTCTCACCTGCAAGGATACGTGATGCGGCTTTTAACCCCCTAGCCCGTTATCTTGTCGGGATCAAGGTGTGGTAGATTCGACACCTCTACCCCATGGCAGATACAAATGCAGATAAAAGCAAAGGTGGTCTTTTGCGGCGTTTCCGATGCAATATTTCAAAAGGTCTTGGATGGCCTCTTGTTGAGAGGGCTTTCCTGCCGGCAAAGACTACGTCTATGTTTGAAGGCGTGAGAACCGGCGTTCCTCAAGAAGATCCCGTGAAATATCCCAGTATCTGCCTGCCAAAGCCTCCTCGCCTCTGACTCTCCTGCTCTGCTCCGCCAGCACCAACTCGGTCGCTGACGGTCCTCATTCCGTCGGCCGAACTGCCTTCTTCCTCCAACCGGCGCCTGAGCCCTTCGTATCGGTCTCGTTCTTTTCTCTTGCTCGATTCGCCGACCATCCACGCGGGGATCCTCCATCTGGCCAGTCCGCCAGGCAGCAGTTCGCCCATCCACGCCGTACCTACCGTCCACCCTACGGCGGCGGGCAGGATGGAATAGGGAAACTGGCTGAGCGCCAACTGCGCCGCCAGCAGGTACGTGGTGGACTTGTCACTCAAAATGACACCTGGCACTTGTTGTGGTCCGCCGCCCGCCGTCGCGGCCGGTGACCCCGTGGCGATCTTGTACCTGTATATGCGTGGCACCTCCTCCGCCCATGCGCTCAGCAGGGCAAACACGAGCCCGGCCGACCCGCTCGGTAGGTAGTTGTACCAGCCCAGGGTCACAAGCTTGAGCAGGACCACCAGCGCGGGCACGACCACGACATTGCACCAGAAGACCACGGCGATAAAACTCGCAAACTTGCGGCTCCCCCATATCCTTTCGAGGACTCGGAACTGGTATAGCAGGACGGCGGAGAACAGCAGCTCGGTCGAGCTGGTGTGTGCGACCTGGTAGGTCAGGAGGCGGGAGAATTGCAGGTACGGCCACAGATGCGGGTGTGGTCGGACAGGTAGGAGGTACTGGATGGAGAGCGTGGACACGAGGATGGACAAGCCAACGGAGCTTAGGATCAGGAGCCGGGTGACCGGGGTGTGGCTGAAGCCTGAGGTCGTGACCATGTTGGCTGTCGAGAAGAGTCGGTGATCATGGAGCCTGGCCTGGGATTTGAAGGCGGGCTAGGACAGAGCTTGTGTTTCAGGAAGCCTAATATAAGTTGCGCAATTCGGGTGCCAGGGTGCTTGATATCCCCCAGAGGCCAGGTATGTAATAATGCCGCTTTATATTTGCTACAGTTTGACAATTTCAACGCAGGTGGAGACTGGTACTTCCCCCGCAGACAGATTTCCCAAGGCTGCGATTTGGAGTTGAAAGTGGCATCCATCAGATTGTCCAAACTTTTTCATATTCTCTGCCCAACAACCACAAAAAAAGCCACTCGCCCAAGAGCCCCGCGGTTGAGCGCCAGCAGCCAAAAGATGGACGGAGTCTCCATGCCTGGTGCTTTTCCCTCCGCTGCCGATGAAAATGCCCCCAGTAACAGAACACCCAAGAGACGGTTCGTGGGAAGACGCACAGCAGAGGCGCAGGCGAGGCAGCGAAGGGGTGAGACTGAGGGGTCCTCCGTGGAGGAAACCACTGCCGTCTCTCATCAAGGTAATGAGGATAATCCCCGTGCTTTCACCCTCGCAGACCACACATCCTGACCGTGAACCAGATCGGCGAAAGGCTCCCAGAGTCCTGAACCAGGTACCCTCCGAAATCCTCGAAGACCCCGATATCCAAGCCGCGATTGCCCTACTCCCTCACAATTACAGCTTTGAGATCCCCAAGACCATCCATCGCATAAGAACCCTTGAGGCTAAGAGAGTGGCCCTACAATTTCCCGAAGGGTTGCTGATGTTTGCCACAACCATCTCAGACATCTTGACTCAATTCTGCCCCGGCACAGAGACTTTGATCATGGGAGACGTCACGTACGGCGCATGCTGTATCGATGACTACACCGCACGAGCCCTAGGATGTGATCTGCTTGTCCACTACGCTCATAGCTGTTTGATACCGGTCTCTGCCACCGAGATTGCGACTCTGTATATTTTTGTTGACATCTCCATCGACACGAAACACCTAGTAAGCACGTTGTCTCGAAACATACCCCCCGGAAAGACAATCGCCATGGTGGGTACCATCCAGTTCAATGCCACACTCCACACCATCAGGCCGGCTCTCGAGGCTGAAGGTCTGAAGTTGGTGGTGCCACAAATCATGCCGCTGAGCAAGGGCGAAGTTCTGGGTTGTACTGCGCCCAAGATCAGCCCGGATGCCAATGTTGATCTGATCCTGTACCTGGGCGACGGTCGCTTCCACCTAGAAGCAGCCATGATCGCAAACCCCCATATCCCAGCTTATCGATACGATCCGTACTCTCGAAAACTGTCCAGAGAAACATATTCGCACGAGGAGATGCTGGACATGCGTGCCGCGGCCATCAGCACCGCAAAGAAAGCCAAGAGATGGGGTCTCATACTCGGGGCACTGGGAAGACAGGGCAACCCTCATATCCTGACAATGCTCGAGAAATACCTTGATAGAGAGGGCATACCATACGTCAATCTCTTACTCAGTGAAATATTCCCTGGGAAGCTTGCCCTGTTTGAAGACGTGGACTGTTGGGTACAGATAGCCTGTCCCAGGCTGAGCATCGACTGGGGCTACGCTTTCCCGCGCCCACTCTTGACACCCTACGAGGCTCTTGTGGTGCTGGGCGCGCAGCAAGGATGGGAAAAGGGAGACGGAACTTATCCCATGGATTTCTATGCCAATAATGGTCTGGCGCGGACGACTGAGAAGGTTGCCGCGCAAGTTGGAGTGAGCGCTTGAAGCGACTCGGCCCTGTATAATATAATGTACGAATTCTAATGATATCATGTTACGTTCACGCATCTCGTTCATGATTATATAGAAACCGCGCAGACGAAAGGTCGTCCATCAATCAATCCGGTCGAATTGCCGGAGTTCTGCCGCTGGCCCCACGACATTCAACTCTGGCTCTTCGTTTCTCCGCCATTTTATATCGAGCACGACGCTCGTTTCCTTCTCACAAAGGCCAACCCACTCATCCTTGTTCTCCATTCAGCCTCGCTGGCGTGGTATGCATTCTGACATCCATGTAGCCGTCCGCTTCCATGATCAATCCGTGTTTGCGGGCGAGCAGCTCCGATGCACCATCACCTTTAGAAATGTCGCGTCTTCGTCCGAGCCCTTGACACCGTCCTTTCAAAGCCTCCGACGGCAGAGGCGTGAGAGCATCAGTCAGCTTGCCGCCGCTCAGTCGACAAAGCCCAGTACTGTGCTCAGGCTGAGCCAGAATGGCCAGAATGGCCGACCGAACAGCCACGAGCAGGGACCTGACCAGCCCGCCCAAAGGCCAGGCCACAAGCAACAGAGATCCGTGTCGATAATCTCGCTGACGTCGCCAACCATCGTGGGGGATGTTGACCACGGTGCCTCTGGGGGCAGAGCGAAGCCCAAAAGGCCAGCTCATTCGCGGTCCTCGACCGTGCAGATTCATCATGGTTAGTTCATTTCATCCTTGAATGAGGGCTAGCAACAGTTTGAATGACCATTCCCAGCTCACCCACACATGACTCCGCAAAGAAGACCCAGCCAGCAATATCACCGAGAGTCTCCGACTAGCCTTCAACCACCACCTAGAGGAGGCCGACGAAGTCCCTTGTCCGCGGCGGCTAGTGGGAGCCGCGATTCCTCTTCCGACATGAGACACATTCCGACCTCAGAAACCGCCAGGAGCCAGAACTCGGACAATGAGCGCAATGACCTGCAAATCCCCAGCCCTATCGACTCTAGCGAGGCTGCTAGAACTTCGGGAGCGGGTGGCCACGACCCCGCCAGCGAAAGGAGCAGCGGCGACTTCTACTCGCTCAGCAACCACTCGCAAGAAACGCTCATGTCGGAGCAACCTTCAATTGTGTCAGAACACCGTCCGACATGGATCAACTCTTCTGCCGCAATTCCGCGGCGCCTGCCGCTGAGACCGC
This sequence comes from Fonsecaea monophora, assembly GCF_001642475.1. NCBI lineage: Eukaryota > Fungi > Ascomycota > Eurotiomycetes > Chaetothyriales > Herpotrichiellaceae > Fonsecaea > Fonsecaea monophora. The sequence goes on along the minus strand of NW_019173979.1, from coordinate 220,220 downwards.
CGCTCCGGCCCCAGGCCGTGAATCTCCTGATGGGCTATGCGCAACTGAGCGCCACGTTCACGCTGGACGCCTCGCTGATCGACCAGTCCCACTTTGAGGAGGTGAAAAGCAAAGGGTTCCTGGGTGGGCAGGCGGGCGGCGGAGTGGTCGGGGTCAAGAAGCCACGCCCGAACAGCGGCTTTCTGGGCCACTTCAACCTCAACGCGCTGGGGGGTTCCCTGAACAGCCTCATGGGCGGCGAGGAGATGAGCAGCGTCAAGGCGATGCACGCCGTAACCAGCTCGCGCGCCATCCCCATCCTCTCGACGCCGCAGTCACTGTTGTTCGTCGACATGCACCTCGAGCCCGGCGAGGAGCAGAGCTACTCCTACACCTACCCGCTCCCGCGGGGTCTGCCGTCCAGCCACCGCGGCAAGGCTATCAAGATCGCGTACACCCTGACGGTCGGCGTGCAGGGCGTGCCGGGGAGTCGAGACGTGCACACGGTGCGCCAAGTCAGCATCCCCATCCGCGTGTTCCCGGGGGTCAGTCACGACGGCGAAATCTACGGCCACGATCTGATGCAACCGCATGTCATTCTACGCGATCTCGCCCGCACAAAGTCTATTTCTGCACCGCACGACCACGAAGAAGCGGCCACCCCGACCACGCAGGCGGCCGAGAAGTCCAGTCTGGAGTTTCTGCAGTTTGTGGACACGCTCCTGGACCGCAACCGCCGGCGGCAGTCGAGCTCGGGGACGATGGACGCGTTTCTGAGTTCCCACGACGCAGGGGCTCGCGGCAAGGCGCTCCACGCCATCGACCGCGCCATCCTCTTCAGCAACTCCCTCTCGGACAGCGAATCGAGTCCAAACCGCTTCGAGATATCGCGGAACGGGTCGCGAGTCGCGGTCATCGTCATCGACCGCCCACTCCACCGGCTCGGCGAGACCGTCACCGCCGTCATCGACTTCTCCGAGGGCCAAGTGCCCTGCGCCTCCCTAAAATCGACCCTCGAGACGTGCGAGAAAGTCGCCCCGTCCCTCGCCGTCCGCTCCGTCCACACCATCAACCGCATCACGCGGAAGGTCTACGCCGCGCGGGCCGAGAACATCCTCTTCGCGCGACGCGCGACGTTTGCGCCGAGCATCCCCGCCTCGGCGACGCCCACGTTCGTCACCTCCGGGGTCAATCTCGACTGGAGTCTGCGCTTCGAGTTTGGAACCATCAAGCCGGCCGAGACCGACGAGGGCGACGTACAGGCTGTAACGGACCTGCTTGAGGAGGTGGTCAATGACGAGCGCGGCACGGTCAATGTCGCGGCGGAGAATTTGGAATGTGACACGTTCGAGGTAGTCATACCCATCACCGTCTACGGCGATCTGGTCCCCGACGGCAAGGAGGGTGAGGAAATTGTCGGTGTCCCTGTTTAGAAGAACGATGTGAAAGAAAGAACGCGAGAGAGTCTTTGGGAAATTATTAGAGCGGCGCTGCCCCTTCTTCGTTCAAGGCTTGTACAGTGTAAATTCAAGGACTATAAACGCCACGTATGCCATCAGCATGGCCAGACCGACCAACCGGTGCGTGCCGAGCATGATCATAACGGTCAAAAACGCCGACGTCGTCCAGGTCCACACGATCTCGTTGGTGTAGCTCGAACCCTGGGCCAGACTGTTTGAGCTCAGGATGGTCACGCCGAGGCAGAGGGTCAGCAGGAAGATGTTGCTTCCTACAGTGTTTGCTACCGTGCTGTAGGAGGTTCTCGTTAGTGTGGCTCGAATACCTAGGTATGTATGTTTTGCAGAATATGACGGAGTGATGTAAACCGTAAACCTTCGGAGGGGGAGACATTGCTAGCGGGTTCAGATGCCCGGGTTTTCACGTTTCACCGCCCGGTTTGAGGAGAGAGGGAGGGAGTGTGTGTGTGTGATAGTGTTGAACTTACATTCCTGGGTGGCCTCGGTGACCGCTGATGACGGCGACAAACTTCTCTGGCAGAGTAGTGGCCAGGGAGAGGAGGGTGGCTCCGAATACGGTTTGGGAGATGTTGAACCGCGCCGCCAGTGACTGGGAGGAGTGTGAGAGGACATAGCCGCTGATCGAGAGTGCGACGAAGGCGAGGAACAGCTTGACCAAATAAGAGAGAGTGGATGGCCGCGTTCTCCTTCGCCCTACCAGGGCAGTGGACTCGTCAACCTCCTCGTCCCCCGAATGGTCGCCGCGAGAGACACCGTCCCGGGGATCATCTGGACCTCTATCGTCTCCAGAGTCCACACTGTCGACATCAGACTCTGCATCCGATTCCTCGGGCGCCTCCAGCTCGCCCCGATAGATGGACCACCCGATACCAGCTAGATACGACGCGAACGCCACCACCAGGATGGCCCCGTAGACGTGGCCTTCGAGCCGGCCAAAGCCCCAAAGCACGGCCACACCGGTGGTGACGCCGAACAAGACAACGGCATAGATCTTCGCGCTCACATCGTACTGGACGACAACCTCCCTCTGAGCCAAGACGCCCAGTGAGAACGCACCGAGAACGTTCGCCACGCAGCTCCCCAGGACGTTTCCCAACGCGAGCTTAGGTTGGTGCTGGGCGACGGCGGCGATCACGACGGCGAGTTCTTCCCACTCGGCGCCGGCGGTGAGGAGCGACACGAGTGTCTCGGAGACATGCAGACGGTGGGCGAAGCGGGCGGTGGAGGAGACGAAGACATCGGCCGAGACGCCCAGGGTATAGACGCTGAGGAGGAACGTGCACAGAGGGAAGAGGGTCGAGTCAACTGAAGAAGAAAAAGGGGCCTCCGTGATGGTCATCTTGTGAAGATCTTGGGGTCTCGATCGCAGCCAGATCATGGCATAGCATGTCCGAGACCGTTTACGTTTACAGTTCTCAGTACATGTCTGCTCTCTTCTCATGGTGCATGGGGGTGATGGTCACGAGGGTACTTTGATGTTTTTGTATGTTTGTTCTGTTTGCCTCGTTTGCCTCATCTCGGCGGATGACATCACCTTGTCTTCATACTTGAATGATTGATTCGACTGCGCGGTGAACTTGCCTGGTAGCGAGGTATTAACCATAGCCATATAAGGCGAGAGGCGAGCTAACAGGTCCTGTTGAAGCTGGGGTTATATCATCCCATACTGACCTTTCACACCACAAGTCTCACATGCACCCCGTTTGAACCAGATGGGCGACGCTATTGCTATATACGAAGTGTTTGCTGCTCTATACTGAAAAAGTCTTTCCAACTCTGTCCGTCCCACACCATGTTCTCCCAACATTAGACGGCAGTCCGCGGGTACATCTACAGTATATCGATCAAACTGCGCGCCAACACCGGTGTTAATTATCGTACGGTCGCTACTAACTCCAATTCGTCCAAGGCTCTCATTTTCTGAATATTCGGATATCTGGTATCTGGTGCTAGAGTTGTTATCATCAGTCGGCGCCACAACTCAAGACACAACCCACTCCTTGACAGGCGGACAGGCAGGGACACTTACCACTCCACTCCACTCCACTCGACACCTCAACCTGCTCCTCGAGGATAGCATGAACTCTTCCGCCCCCGTCCCCGCAAGGCCAACACACTCCCCTGATGAACGGTAAAATGGTCCCTACAACTTAGCAGCCTGTTTCGCCCTCCTCCTCTCGAGCGCCTTCAGCTCCGCCCGCTTGATCTTGCCAGAAATGGTCTTGGGCAAGAAGGAGGCCTCGACGAACTCGATCCGCCGCGGGTACTTGTACGGCGCAGCGTTCTGCTTGCAAAAGTCCTGGATCTCCTTGACCAGCGCGTCGCTAGCCGCGCGGGACGCTTTGGCCTTGGCCGCGGCGGATTCGGTGAGCACGATGAAGGCTTTGACGACTTCGTCGCGCTGCGGGTCTGGAGAGGCCACGACGGCGGATTCGACCACCGCCGGGTGCAGCTTGAGGGTTGATTCGACCTCGAACGGGCCTGTGAGTAAAACACCAGTCAGTCAGTGAGGAGTTCATTGTAGCGACTCGAGTGTGTCTTTGTCGATGTGGTTGACACCACACCGGAAAAAGGCGAGGGAGCCCTTTCCAGGTGGGAGGCGCAGGAAGTTCGCCTTCGCGGTAATTCCAAGCTCATATATGAGAGTGGGTTATGCTCCACCAGACCCCGCAGCGTCCCTGTGTGCTCAGGAAGAAAAAAGGGAAGCGTTTGAAAAAGACATGGTCGGACAACTCACCTATCCTGTATCCGCTCGAGTTGATCACATCGTCCGCTCGGCCCACGAACCAGAAATATCCATCCTCGTCTCTCGTCGCACGGTCGCCCGTGACAAAGAACTTCTTGCCATTGGGATACGTCTTGATCTTTGTGTCGAGCACCCCGGTAGACTTGTCGATGTATCCCTCGAAGAATCCGAAGAAATCTGAGTCGCTCCTCGTATTCGCCACCGCAATGCCAATGTCTCCTTCCGTTCCGGGTGCCACGGGATTTCCTTCGGGATCGATGATGGTCAGAGGCACGCCGGGGAGTGGCTTCCCCATACTGCCCGGCTTGACCTTGTTGACTTTCTGGTTCGCGCAGACGACGATCGTCTCGGTTTGTCCATAGCCGTCGAAAATCTCGATGCCGCCCGTCATCTCCTTCCAGATGCGGACCACACTCTCGTTGAGAGGCTCGCCTGCGCCGCAACAGTGGAGCAGTGCCTGTGGCGTGCCTTGTTCCGTGGCGAAAAAGCGCCGGCTCTCGTCGAGAACAAGTTGTCGGTACACCGTCGGCGGAGCGCAGAATGTCGTGATAGGGAACCGGTGCAAGACCTCGATGGTCCGACGCGGATTGAAAGCCAACCTGTCATCGTGGATGAAGACTGTGGCGCCGCAATTCCATGTAGATAGCCATGACCATGCAGCTTTAGCCCAGCCTTGCTCCGAGAGGGCCCAGTATATCTTGCCGGGCGACAGATCCAGCCAGTGAATCCCGGTGAGGGCGTGCGCGAGGGGATATGATGTCTGCGTGTGAAGAACCATTTTTGGCGGCCCCGTAGTGCCGGAAGTAAAGAATATCATGCCTGGAGACTTTGGGCCTAGAGACCTGGGGACGGCAAATGTGGCGTCGAAGGGGATTTTGTTCAGTGCCGAATAGAAGTCAACGACCCCTGAAGGCGCTTTTCCATCTATTTGGATGATGGTGCGTAGATCGGCACAACCACCGCGGACCTTGAGGCATTTGGCCACCGACGCGGCATCTCCGATGAAAGCAGCAGCGCGGGAGACTTGGAGGCGGTACTCTATGTCCTTGTCCACCAACAGCGTCGTGCACGGGCACAAGATGACCCCAGAGCGGAGACAGGCTGTCGCAATCTCCCACCATTCAGGGACTCGTGGCGCGATGATGATGGCTATTTCGCCCTGCTTAATGCCCAAGGATGCCAAAAGGCTTGCTATGCGTTGCGACTGGCGCGAGAAATGCCTGTAGGTCAGTCGCCGTACCGCGCTGAGTGATTGATCGGTCCAGTAGAGGGCTACCAGCGAGGGATCCTTTTTAGCCCAATAGTCGACGACATCGCTGGCAAAGTTGAATGATTTAGGTAGACGTAGAGGCGAAACCGGGACAACGGAGCTCATGTCCACCATGTTGCAGCAGGTGAGTTTGCCCGAGCCAGTCAGTGTCGCTTTCCCATCTACCGTAGTCCGCAGTCCTCGTAGGAAAAGAGATCAGAACGTTCAAGGCAGCAAGCAGCGGAACCCAGTATATATTGCTGTGTGATTGAGGTCAATCAGGACTTCACCCCGGAGGTGGCTGGAGGGAAGACGGAGATGAAGGAGACGAGATATTGCACACACGGACTACTGGGTCTTGGAGAAGGAAAAAAGGTGGAGACGATCCTCGACCATTAGCCCCCTCTTGGACTTATACCTGGGTTAGTCCTGGCCGTATCCTCTGGTGTCGTCAGATCGCCAGACCTGCTAAGACACATCGACCCGGGACAAGCTGGGTTCCCTTTACCAAATGGGGACGGCTACACCAGCAAACAGCAAAAAGCTGCCAAGTCTCAGCATGGAGATAGTGGGGCCTTGTAATGCGGGGTTCCGAATTTCGGGGCGTCGGAGGAATTCCGATGCCTCATGTTCCGTCCGAATGTCGTCCAGAACGACCTTGAACATTGGTTATCATTTAGTGGTCCGCTGTTGTGCATCGCACCGCTTGGCTGGGATACGAGGGTCGCTGATATATTCAATGCTCTAGACGGGCAGAGCTGGCCCGCCAAGCACCTTGAGATCCATCGTTGTGGCTTGCTGCTGACCAATGACAATGTCCAAGGCATGATTGGATATTGACACCGTGGAGCTACTTGTATGTGCCGAGGTGATCCCTAATCTTTCTTCTGCTGGCCACTGCCACCATAGGTATCACGACAGCGCAAGTGAATCATAATGACGCCAGACTCTTCATCAGCGTCTGGGCTGTCCGTATATGAAAGCTCTTGCCCATCAGGACCTCATGTCTAGTGTACGCTGAATGCGGCAAGACCTGCGCTGAAGGACTTTTGATATACCATCATTCATTGCTGGCTCCATGACGAACAGATTCGCGCGGACAGCTTGGCGAATGACTGCGTTGGTGCCGGGCCGCGAAGACGAGAAACAAATCGATTGGAAGCCAAGACAAAAAGGGGGCTCATCCATTGACATTCCATTTCCTACTTGCCAAAACTTATATACATGGTGTGAGACAAAAGGTTGGACGTTTGAACTCGACTTTGTGATTGTGATTAGGCAAGGCCACGGTCCATGTGTTCAACCACTTCCCCGTCCTGACATTAAATTATCGACAAAAGATGCCTCCGGAATAGCAGTGGTCAGTCATTCCAGCAATCCAAAACTTTTGTGACCGGCCCTTCCCACATATTTCCACGTCAATCTTCATCATGCCCATGACCATGATCCCCACTCGCCCTGCGCGAGGTGCTAACGGTCGGTGATCCCCCTGGTGGCGCCACAGGGCTTTCTTTCGGTTTTCCCAATTCTCCCAAACGCCGTCGCATTGGTGGCCAGCCCGACCTATCTCAGCGCAATATGCGCCCCCATTCGGCCATTAATGTGGAACTCCCATCTGCCATCATTTCACCATATTACGGACCTCCCATCCCACCGCGAGTCAGATTGACAAGAGAAGAAAATTCGTTCATCTGGGTATCACTGACAGAACACAAACCATGAAGCGGAAAGTAGAGCACTGCTACACGCATCATACCCGAGAGCAAAACACTTGGTCGTTTACCTCTCCAAAAAGTGTTGTGGCTCGTGACCGGTGATTCATTCTTTAGGTTCTTGTGAGAGTCGTGGCTTCTTTGCAATGTGTCCTTGGTCGTTAATCTCTCGGAGCCTTCGCTGCAGCTCTTCAGCCTTGTGTTTCCATTCTTCGCGCTCTTGGATGGCCCTGTCCCGTTCCCGGCACAGATTCTGTTCGTTATCGTGATAGACCATGTTGATGACCTCCAACTCGGAGACTCGCGTGCGCAGGCGCGTGTTGAGGGCAGCTAGTTGTTCGTAGCTCATGGACGATTCGGCATTTTGACTGTTGTGCATGGAGGCTGCGTTGGGAGAGGGTTGCGTGGCGTGTGGATTGAGAGACTGGTCGGTCGGCGATCCGTTGTTGTGATGGTTATAGTGCGAGTCCCCCGTGGCAGATATCCCATCGAAGAGGTGTTGAGGGGCGATATTTGGGTCGTGATGACCCGCAGGGGTTCCGGTTCGTGATATGGGAGAATGCGATCTATCAGAGGCGACGGAAGCTGCCATCTGTGACACCCGTCGGTGAGGATTGATACCGTTCGGGCTGTCGGTCTGGGGTGGCTGGTTCCCATTCTGGTCAAACTGCGCTACAGTGTCAGAAGCAGATCTAGCAGTCCGGAAACTACAGAATATGACTGACCTTCTTCTTCGGACCTTGACTCGAGGTCTTGACTCGATTGCGACTCTTTATCACGTCGGTCTTGAGGCTGATGGGTCGCGGGCGGCCATGCAACTTGAGGAACAAGCCGCAGGCATTGCAGAGGACAGATCCGGCTTCATCGCGGCGCCATAAGGGTGTCGTTGACGTCTGGCAGTTTTGACAAACAGGCTGCGTAAAGGGGGCATTCTGGTCAGCACCTGAGGATATTGAAGCAGCCATGATATTTTGGGTGGTGATCGAATCCCAGGAATCGCAGGTTTCGATAACGATAAGAAACCGAAGTTTAACCCCGTGACCGACCAACAGAAAAACCGGCGCCAGCCACAATGCAGCCTTGGCATCAATCCGCGCTTCAGGCTGAGACACCAGACAAACACTAAGGTAACACAAAGAATGACACTTACTGGAGCATTGCCTGCAATCCCAGGCGTTGGCACAGGTGCCATTGTACCCGAATAACTCAATTGTGAACCATAGCTGCTGCCCGAAAATGATCTGTGGCCCGTGTGTCAGCTTTATGCCCGTCTTTTTTCCACTCCGCGTCTTCCAACGTTCCATCTTGGGCATACCTGACAGTTGGTGGTGGCGGTGGTGCAGCTGCTGCCAGGGATGTCAGTGCCGACAATCCTGGCAGTGCCGGTCGTGGTTCGGAGTGATAGTCCCGCCCGAGATTGAAGCTCACACTTCTCGCATGGAACTGTGGTTGATTGAAGAAATGACTGCCCGTGTACGGAAGATTGGTTGACGACGGACGCGAAATGTCCTTCCCGTGCAATGCCGGAGGCGGTAAAGGTGAGCTGCTTCGCTGTGGATCTCGTCTCAGAGAGCCATATTCTTCCAGCCTAGGGTCACTCAAGGGCGTTGATGGTTGGCGATAGATAGGGTCAAGGACTGAGGCCCGGAAGAGCGGGGGAGCAACTGCGGACGCCGTGATCAGTGGTGTTTGAGACCAAACCGTGGTCTCGTCGGAACTGGTTCGATGTGAAAGGGACGCTTGTGAAAAGCGACCGTGAGGGACTGAGGTTATATTTGGGTTCCAGCAGAAAGATGCAACAGGTATCTTGTTACAATGCGGTCAGCGACGACGATATATCAAAAGTTATAAAGACAGAGGATGTGTTATCGCAGGACTGAAAAGCACGTCTATCGATAGACGGGAACCTTGGAGTATTTTGCTTCACCCAATACAATCTCAGAGTCAGGGGTGGAGGTCCCATATCGAGGGGATCCTGGTCCGCGAGGACAATATTGGTCCCGCCGAGAAGCCTAACAGTATGTCTAATTGCGCCTTGTCTTGACCGTAAACGCTTTTGTTGAGATGAGCTCTCCTCCCAGGTCAGTGCAAAGGCCGCCGGACCAGGATCGGCAGAAAGTGTTACTCGTGTCTCGCTGTCCGTAGCACGAAAACCGGAGCCCTATTGTGTGAAATGCACAGTCTGGAGTAGTTCTTTCGAATCGAGCTTCATGCAGGCTCGGGGGCGACACACTCGTAGCAGAGCAGCGTGGCGCTGATTCGGCGCGTTAGCAAATCTGGGGAAAGGTGCAGGAGATTGTCCAATCTCACGGTGGAGGCACCGGCTTCCGAAGTGCCCCTTTTTCTCCTAACGCGCCTCCAGCCGCTTCCAAACAGCCAGTGCTCGAATTTGGACGAGGGTGAAATAGCCGCTCAAAGTCATTTCTGACGGACTGATGTGCAGACGGACATCAATAGCTCGTCAAAACTGCCTGCGGCCTGCAGGGCGATCTGAGAAAAGCTACCGCTCCACGACTCAAGATGCGCGGCTCGCCGGCCAGGGCGCCCAAATCAAGACCTTCTGGCGGCCACTACGAGGGTGAAACTCGATCCACTTTACAACTGCCATGCGCGTGGTACAGAAGGATCCAACCGTCTCCTATTGTGGTTCCTTGTCTGTTCTAGCAATGTCACGCGTCAAAGGAGAGAACAACTGTCGATCAAAGGCCCCGCAGTCCGAGATTAACGGCAACCCTTCGCGTAAGGTTCGATGAGGGTTCCAACTGCTTGGACTGATAGGGTATAGTTGTGGCTGGTGAGCCCTGAATGCTCGTCTTCGGGCGCGTGGCTGATAAGGCGAGGGAGGATCGCGGAGCTTTAGGAGAAAGAAAATCGATATCCGGAGATCTAGGTATGTTATCTGGGACGATCCCACGGACATTAGCAGTCTGTACTGCAAGACGAGGGGCCGACGAGGTATAGGTCTGCGTCTAACGTCCGGTGGTATGCATTGTCGCCGTCGATCAGGACTTCACGGTAGTTCCAAAGGGGACATTGGGGACTTTTAGAGACGGGAATTAGTAGCTGTCATAGTTTACGATCTAGACAATGGATTGCCTGTTGTTACTTAGCTGCACAATGTTGTCCTTCCCCTCCAACAGGGCAGCAGAAGACAGAATGCCGTCACAAGGAAGAGTAGGCATCCAAGTACATAGTTGTTACGGTCGAGTGCCCAATAATTCCACTGAGGACCTCTGTACCGAGTACAAGTAAAATAATATTAATGCAAAGGCTGCACAAAATGATTGGCGCAGTCACCGTACCCTATCCTACCAAGCCTACCTAAGCACTTTGTTCGTCAAACAAATCCGGCTCACCACCTCCGCGTTTCTGGCCCTTTCAAACCAAGTTTCGTGGAACGTGGCTCGAAGAATCATTATATGCCGACCGCTCGAGTGCCTGTGGTACCGATAAAACTTTGCCCATAGCATCGCGGCCGTCAGCATGTGAGAGTCTTCGTCGTACCATCCACACCTTGTCCTCTTCTCCCTCTTCTGCTGGGAGGTGACGACAAATAATGCCTCGACAGCGACCGACCTCTGGCTACGCTCGCCTGGCGCAGGCCGATGAGGATGACGGCCCGTTGGGAGACGAAGATTCCGGAGACGAGATATACTCATCCTCGCCCCTAACAACCCGGTATGCCTCGATTCAACCGGGTCCGCGAGAGTCGATGCGCTCCGGCGCTCACCACGATCACCGCAGACGTTCCATGAGGCGAGTACGAAGCAACTCCTCGGGCGTGGACATTAAAGCCATCAACGCACGGCTGGAGAGATGGGCAGAAGAGATCGCATCCAAATTCAAAATCAGCTCCGTCAAGGGCAAGACTCAAGAGGAGGAACAACTTGAGATACACCATTCTGTCTTCCAGGCTCCCCCCGGCGTACACCCTTACACCGCCGCCGATCTGGCTGCTTATACTGCTGCCGAAACACAAAGAATGACCAAACAACAATTCGAGGATATTGTGGAAAGCGTCAGAATCGCGATAGAGGTTGGGACACATCCCAAAATGATTTCGCAAGGTAGCTCAGGCAGCTATTTCGCCCGCAACAGTGAAGGCAAAGTTGTTGGTGTCTTCAAACCCAAGGATGAAGAGCCGTATGCCTCGAGGAACCCCAAGTGGACAAAATGGCTGCACAGAAATCTCCTGCCTTTCGCCTTTGGGCGAGCGTGCCTGATCCCCAATCTGTCCTATGTGTCCGAGGCTGCGGCATATGTTTTGGATTCCCAGTTGAGGACGTATATTGTTCCCTACACCGATGTCGTCTGGCTATCCTCCAAGGTCTTCTATTACGACTTCTGGGAAAGGAGAAGCACCTGGGGTGGGAAGAAAAGTCTACCAGAAAAGCCTGGTAGTTTTCAGGTCTTCTTGAAAGGATTCAGAGATGCCAATCTTTTCCTGCGCGAGAACCCCTGGCCGGACCAAGCTACCGAATTCCGAGCAGATATGGAACACACACGAAAGAGAAGGCCCTTGAGCCATTGTCTTCCCGGCAGCCGAGGCTCTGACGACGAGGACGAGGACGAAGAAGCCCCTCGAGTAGTCTCCCCTCCGCCATCAGAGGAGGCGCCCAAGTTTCATTGGACGCCTACCATACGGCAGGCGTTCCGGGAGGAACTGGAGAAGTTGGTCATTCTTGATTACATCATGCGTAACACTGACAGAGGCCTCGACAACTGGATGATCAAAATCGACTGGAAGAAGGAAGAAGTCTCGATCGTGGCCGAGCCGCCCAAACAGAACGGCACCCCAGAGAACGGGGATGCTCACCTGCGACCGGCATCAGTAAGCCCCAACATCCATCCACAACGACCAGAGTCGAACACTTCAAGGCCATACAAACGGTATGAGGCGATGGAGAGTCGATCAGGAACCCCTTCGAATGCCCAGGAGATGCAGTGTTCCATCACCATCGGGGCCATTGACAATAGTTTGTCATGGCCCTGGAAACATCCAGATGCTGTATGTATGTCTATGACTCGCCCATGGCTTATGCTAACCCATGTTCCAGTGGCGAAGTTTTCCATTCGGTTGGCTGTTCTTGCCCGTCTCTTTGATCGGACAACCATTTTCAAAGAGAACTCGTGAACATTTCCTCCCTCTCCTGACATCAACCGCATGGTGGAGCGAAACCCAACTCGCTCTACGGAGGGTTTTTTCACTGGATGCCGATTTCAAGGAAAGCATGTTTGCCCGTCAAATTGCAGTGATGAAGGGCCAAGCCTGGAACGTCGTGGAGACCTTGAAGCAGGAGGATCACGGTCCTCTGGAGCTAACCAGGCGAGCCAGAGTATGTGTCTGGGACGACCTGGTAGATGTTCCTGTGGCGATACCAATGCGCGTGCCGTCTACCGAGATGAACCGCCGCGCAGCACGCCAGTACCAGCAACAAGAAGAGATGGACATCGGGGCATCTTACGCTTCTGCCCCGCCTGGCAGACATCCAGCACCACAATACGATCTCCTCGGCTCTCCGACAAACGAGTTACCCAATCCAAATCGCTTCGACCTCACCCGAGAGGACAGCGCGGCAGATCTCGGCTATCTGCCTGGTCCCGGCGACGATGGTGGATTTGGTGGTACTACTCCTGGTTTTGATAGTCTGGAATTTGCTCGAGAAGCTCGCAGCAGTCTTGGTCATCATCCAAATGCTCACACACTTCCCACTCGTCCTTCTGCGAAGGGCAAGACACGCTTCAGCTTCGAATTCCCCCGTCGTATCGGCGATGGTGCTTCGGCCAGCAATACCGTCTCCTCGAAAAACAGCTCCACGCGAAGGCAACGGTCGATGTCAACAAGGAGTGGCCACGGGGGACACAAAGCCAAAACCGTCCCGAGCATCGTCTACGAGGGCGATGATGTCGATGAGGGAGATTTAGGATATGCCGCAGCAAGTGATATGGACTCGACACACCGACGGAAAGTAATTGTGGAGAGGCTTGAAACCGTGAAGAGCAAGAAACCCTTCTTCACCTGGTGTTAAAAAGGACGGTCACGCAGCAGCTACCCACGATGGAAGAGGGACAGTGTATACAAGGGGATTGACTATATGTGCATTTTTAGAGGACCAGCGTTTGTGTTTTTATCCGCAAATCTACCTGCGAAGAGGATCCCATCATCAATTGCTGGGCTGGACTGGGCTGGACTGCGCATTTGTTTGGCGGACGGGATTGGGATATCTCTCTGTCTCTCTGTATAAAGAGGCCAAGACTAAAAAAGACGTGTCTCACGATACACGATACATTATGCATGGCATGCTCGCATGGCAACTGGTGTCTTGATACTTGATACTTGGTCTTTGATATTTGATATTCGATATATTTGATGTGATGGAACCTGGAACCTGGAAACTGAAAAAAAGAACATGAAGTAAGTGCATGTCATGCCATGACCTGGGTTTATCACCCATATCATCGATAGATGGATAGATGGATAGATCGATACAGTACGGGACATTTGTCTGTTGTCTGTTGTATGTTGCACCCTATTGCAACCCATCGGCCGATCAGTTAGCCGATCAATCTATCCAATTGTCCACATGCACATGCACATGTAAGACGAACATGCGTTCTGGTTGAGAAGTATACGTATGTGCATATCGAGGGCTTAGTACCTAGGTATGCGAGTGTGTTCCACACATCTCATCCAACTGAGCCATTTAAGCCATCCATCTAGCCTGGCTTCCTTGATAGTTCTGGTAGTCATGGTGGTAGAATAGGGTAGGGTAGGGTAGGGTAGGGGAGTGCGATCCGATGTCAATGCCGGTGTGCCGGTGTGGGTAGTCTCTCGTATAACAAAGACACATGCACAGTAGAGGATACCTAGAGTGAGGTATATCAATGGGACGATGAGTCTCCAGATGAAACAGGAGAGAGCCGATGCACAGCTAGATCGAGTCTTATTCTTCCACGAAGAAAACGCCATTGACGCCGGCTCCTTGAAATTCGTGTGGCCTATACCTCCGTGCCTCCCTTCGGTGCGGGCAACATCTACGAAAAATCTTCCTCTTCCTTCTCAATCGCATTCTTGACTCTCAAAAGCAGCGTCGTCTTCCACTTGTCCAGCTTGCTGAGTGAATCGAACTGGAACAGCTTGTCGGAAAACCCTTCTTGGTCCCCTTCCTCGACGCACCCCACCAGGTCCGTCAGGAGCATGTTCTCCCTCGTGCTTGCAAAGCTGCCGTCCAACTCGCGATAGTGCTCCAACGCTCTCTTGGTGGCCACCTGGTCACCCGCCGCGAGATAGCATATGCCGGCTTTGAGAAAGTAGTCCTTGACGCTCCAGCGCATCAGGTTGTTGTTTAGACTCGACTTGGCCACGGCTTCGAGTTTGCCGATTGCGTTCTGGTAGTCGCCTTCCAGTGCCGCCAGGTCTGCCACTTTCAAATACAATTTATTCGCCAGTGCCTCGGCGTTGTCGCTCTCGTACCATTGTGCAGCAGTGTCATACGCCTCTAGGGCTTTTTTCTGATCCCCAATTTCCATCTCATACACTTCGGCAAGGTTTTGTTGATGTGTGGCCGCGCGGCGGAAGTTACCCTTTGCGGTGTAATGTTGTATGGCGGTGGAGAGGACGCGGGCGGCGTCTTGAGGAGACTCCTTTCGATAGACTTTGAAGGCCTCGGTGAGGGTGTTGGCCATATCATCGGGCTCATTGAGTTTGGATTGTTGGATTGAGGCGGCCTTCTCGAAGGCTTTCCCGGCTTCCAGATCTGTATAGAGGACATTAGGAGAGGACGGAGAGAATGTCTTTGCTGCCTTGCTTACTCTGCTTCTGTACCCGGAAGGCATTTGCGGCTTGTGTGTAGAGATCCGCTGCGTTCTCCCATTTCTCTCCTCGCCCACCAAATAGACTGAATCCTCCGCCGGCACCCTGGGCGGCCTTGTCGGCCTTCTGCAGTAATACTCGGGGATCTTGAGCCATGGGTGAAGTCGGATCGAAGGACGGTCACAAAGTTGGGGTGGTATGTGCGAGGTGCAGGGCTACTCAGGACTCTGCGGTTGTCCTGGGCAGTACGCAGGTGATGGGGGGCACAGTCTTCGAGATCAATGATTAACTGCAAGTATAGGTGGCTTCTGGAACAATACCCAGTTGATAAATGGTGTTGCGTCCAACTGTCCAAACACAACGAAGCCCCGCCGAAGCGGTCGAGGAACTTGGCCCGTAGAAGACGTCACCATGCCGCTTTAACCGTCTCTCAGGTCTTTGCAACTGCGCCGTCGATGTTTACGGTCTACTCTCAGCAGCTAGCAGAGAAGAACCACATCCATGGGATAGAGGAAACTTTGGACGATCTTCCTCTCCCTTTCGAGATGCCTAGAATTCCACGACAAGCGTTCAACATCCGCACCGCTTTGTCCGGACCCGTTACCAGCCCAGCTCGCGAAAAGGAATTGAGGCTCGTCAAGAAAATCGACATCTCCCCAGAAATTGAATCCCTTCTCGAGAAGCCTACGTGGTCTGTGTCTCAGCTATTGCCCACATCGTCGCGCCGACTTAGAAAGACAGACTCGGCTACCGCGACAGACGGGACTTCATCGGAAGCACAGACACAGTTGAAAGATGAGTCTCCATCGGGCTCGAAAGAGATAACGCGCGACAAACTCCACCACCTCCTCCGCCTCTCCGCTCTACCTCTTCCCAAGTCCAAGGCCGAAGAAGGTCAAATGCTCCAGGACCTGCGCGATCAAGTCCACTTCGTCAAGGAAATCCAGAAAGTCGACACAACAGGGATCGAACCTCTTGTGGCCATCCGCGACGAAACCTCTGAACACAGGCAAGAACACACCATTACCCGATCGACGCTAGCCGAGTTCCTTGCGCTCGAGGAGAAGAAGGGCAAGAACGGCACGATCAGGAGAAGGAGGGATACGTATCAGGTCACAAGTTTCACTACGGACAGTCAGCCGTGGGAGGAGGATCCGTTGCCTTGGAGCAAGGTTGAGGATCCTTGGGCTCTCGGAGAGGGCGCAGAGAGTAGAAAGATGGGGCGGTTCTTTTTCGTCAAAAGGAAGATCCCCGAAAAAGAGCACGACGGGACGAAGAAGGAGAGTGCGAAGAATATCAAGGGTGAATTGACTGGGGAGTAATAGCTTCTTGTCCAAAGTCAGAGCATCTTTCCTTGGCCACGCCATATGTCCGAGGAATGGCCATGCTACAATACTAGGCGGGAGCAGACACCCAAGGCAAACACTCAGCTTGTGGACCTAGCTTTGGCTCAAACCGCACGGCGGCGCCGTGGTGCCTTGGATTCCAGAGGCTGTGTGTTTTCAGCAGGCAATCGAGCAAGGGTTGAAGCACATCGGACCTAGGCAGGCCTTTGTATGTCGTGACCGGGTACCGTTGCTGACCTACAGAACGAGACGAGCAGGCAGAAGATTCGTCGCCACGGACGAAACTCTCTCGACCTTCGCAGTCGCCGTCTCCGCCTGCAAAATGCACAATGCTCCGAGGGCCATCACCAGACTCAATCACTTGATTCACGGGCACCGCCAGCGAATTCTTACACGTTCGAAGACGGAAGTGGCGCAAGAGGTTCATCCAAGATTCCCAAACTGAGCGGTATGCACTGTTAGTCAGGTGCTGGGACGAGAAGCCTAGCAAAGATTACAGGCCGTGGCTCAGTACGATGATATGCTGAAACGGACCATTTGCAACTCCTTGCGAGACAAAAACAGACTGGAGGCGGACTCGCTGCGAGGCTCTGGAATCTCACAGTCTATCGGCCAATCAATCCCAGGCATAGGGATCCCACTCTCCTAGATTTGCCTTCTGTCCCTCGTCGAGCCCGTCAATTACTTCGACATCCTCTTTGGAAATCTCCCAGCCGAAAATCCCTTTGTTCTCGACGATCCGGTGTTCCCGATCGCTCTTGGGGATAACGACCAAGCCTTTCTGCAGTCCCCACCGCAGGACGATTTGCGCAGGGGTCCTGCCGTACTTCTCGGCGAGTGAGACGATGGTCGCGTCGTTCAGCCGGCGTCCCCGTGTGAGAGGCGAATACGCCACCACCACGATGCCCTTGGCCTTGCAGTACGACACAAGCTGCCGCTGTTGGTTCCAGGGGTGGAGTTCGATCTGGTTGCAGACGGGCTCGATATAGACGCCTTGCTCGGTCATGAGCTGTTCAATGTGCTTGGGAGCCCAGTTGGAGACACCGATGCTCTTGACTAGGCCCTTCTCTACCGCGTCCTGGAGCCCCAGCCATGCTTCCTTCCTCGCCAGGGGTCCTGGTCGAGGCGTGTGCAGCAAATACAGGTCAATGGACTTGAGGCCGAGTTTCTTCAGCGAGGCCTCGACGCCCGCGAGGGCACCTTCGCGGGAGTACATGTCCTCCCAGAGCTTTGAGCACACGAATAGCTCGGAAGGATCGATCTGGCTCTGTGCGATGGCGGCGCCCGTCTCGGCCTCGTTCTTGTAAATCTGGGCAGTATCGAGGTGCCGGTACGAGTTGTTGAGGGCGACCAGGGCAGACTGGGTACAGGTTGCGCTCTCGCAGGTGCCAAATCCCAGGATTGGGATGTTATGGCCCGATTTGAGCGGGAGGGTAGACGAGATGTGTAATTCAGCCATGTTTTGGGAGACTTTGAAGTGGACTTTTGTTTTACCTTTATATGCAGAGAATCGAAAGAAGACTCGGGGAGAGGTTTTATAAGGTATCGGATGAATCATATCTCGTACTTCGCTGAAACTTTTTGCCTTTTTTTCCCCGGATGCAACGTTTCTTTCGTGTTTCGTGTTTTTTTGAGTGCGGGGGGCAGGGATGAGGTAGCGATCGTCATTTGGATCCGCGGAAGCCTGTTGGAGCCGCTTGCTGCAGCACTGCGATGCGAGGGTGCCAGGCATTCATCCAGGCACCCAGGCACCCACAGGCACTTCAGGATACAAAGGTACCATTCCGCGTGTACCAGTATATACATACGAACAGTCCATCACGTGGTATCCGCCGTGGAATGTCATTATGTATCACGTGGTCAATCTCAGACTTTTACGTTGTGCCGTGCTCGGTACTTGGCCAATTTCGGGCGGAAACAAGTACCTACCCAATCACGAGTATGGACCAAGTCATCACACTCTGCCTTCCGGGGTACAACTAGGAGATACTGTACGAGGTAGAGTTCTCGTTCCTCGTCCAACGGTGCAAAGTCATTGGCGTGTTCAATGTCCACAAGCATGGGGCGGCCGAGGTTGGCTGCAGTGACCAGGTTTGATACTCACCGGACACATCCCTTCAAGTTTTTGTAGACTTGCCTTGTTACAGTGCTTTGAGAGAGGAAAGATGAACGGCCCTCACCACAAATCTATTTTCCTAGCTAACCACGCCGTCTCGGGCGTCTCGGAATCGCTATGCCTGCTACAAAGCCCACAAACATCAAAAATGCATCGAACGTCAAACTGTTCGGGCCATATTGACTAGGAACCCGGGGCCCCGAGCCCAACGGACGTCGAGGCCCGTCGGCATCGACATAGATCAGCGGGCCTTTCGGGCGAGGAAATCTGATCGGCATCGGGCCCATGACCAAGCTCTCCCACCGCGGGATGCGCCGCGTGTCAACTCTATGCAGGACGTCCCATTCACCAGCGAAACTGATCTGCTCGGCTGGCGGGTGTCCGTCGATCAAGATTATGGAGAAGTCGACGCGGAACGTCTCGACGGCGTCGATGGATCCGAGCTCGCTGTATTCCCCCTCGACCACCACGTGGCGGGCCCTCAGGAGCATGTCGAGGGTGTGCATCGCGTCGAATTCGTCGGGTGCTTGGACCTGGATTCTCGAGCCCCCTTCGTAGACGATTCCCCAGCCCTGGTCTGAGAGTGACTGCGTTTTGCCGTTGATGACAAAGGTGAAGTGGTCGCGCTGGGTTTGCGGTTGGGGTTGGAGTGAGAAGATCTGTAGTGGTCAGCAAGCGGCCTTGCCTTTCCTCTCCAGCTGGGATCTAGAGTCATTCAGGGATGAGATTGGTACGTACGAGTGAGTTAGGGGTGTTGACGGTGAACGCGAAGCAGCCTTCACAGGTCACTGCGAAGTTGGCACGCTGGGTCTTTTGGTCTGTCATCACAAGATTAGCCCCTCTGGTTCCCCTTCCCAATCTGTTGCACCTGACGAATGTCCGGACGGACATACCTTGCTCAATCAGCTTCACCGCCCTCACCGGTTCGCAGGTCCCATTCGGCATGAGCGGCGGCACTCGCGGATCTCCTGGAAACTCGTCATGCTCGGCGAACTCGATGACCTGCCGGGCTGGCTTGTACACCAGTCCCCCAAGCCTCTGCGTCGGCTTGTCGAGGTTCCATATCACCGAGAACGCAAGAGGGGGGTCCAAGGGCTGGGAGTCGACAGAAATGATGGCCAAGTGGAGATTTCCCGTAGTAGGGGCCTCACTCGTCGTGGTATTATCGTCTTCGGGAAATTCGCCGCTGATGGTGATTTCGGCGATGTGGATGGCACCCGAAGAGTCCTGTGTGTAGGGGTGGTAGAGGTGTTTGGGACGAGGCTCTGGGTTTTGTCGTGGACCCTCGAAGACCACGTCGAAGCAGGTTTCGCATGTCCCGACTCCGAGCTCGAGTTGCTAGACAGAGAGATAGAGAGGAGTGTCAGTGTCAGTGTCACGCACCATCATCTACTCGTGCCTTGTCTCGTACTCGTGTACCGTGGACCAAGAACAGACGCTCATGTAGAGCCCGATATGGACATCAATCAACAGGACCACTGTGCAATCGCTTACGTACCAAGTACTCCGAGCTATTCGCGCCCCACGGACTATCCGGAAAGGGAATACTGAATCTCATGGTCTGGGAATAAACCGCTGGGATGCGTCAGGCTTTTCATACGATGCAGTTGTCGTCTAGACATACAGTATCCTGACAAGGACATCTTGATGGCCGGGAGGTTGTCGACGGGGAGGATATAGTGGCCTGCAACTACCCGCGCCAGCCTCGTTGGGAACGTGGCTGCGATGGCCGCCGCGAGGATCAGCGGGTTCAACATATTGCGCGTTCGTTCCCCTGGTTTTCATAGACTTGATGAAATGATTCTTTGGTGTCAATACACACATTTACATAGGAAGCATCATTCGAGTCGAGACCGGTATCAAGATCAAGTCAGTACATGACTACTGAATATTAGTCGGTACATGGGTGTGTCAATCGACAAGCGAGGTTTTGTAGGCGTGTAGCCTTGAATGCATGCCCAAGTCTAGCCAATTCATCGCCCTGGTTCGCACACGTGGGATTCTTGCACGACTTATCCCAGTTCCGGGTTGGGTTGGGTTAGGTTGGGTTGGTCCGTCAGTCTGATCAGTTGCAGTATAGAAACGAAGCTGCTTTCAACATCTACAGTACCTTTTATGTCACACAAGTACTTGTACGAGGTATACTTGAATGTGTCGTGGGACCGAATACCGAATCTGTCTGTCTGTGGGTCTGACAAAAGTCCCCATTGCCCTCAAATCCACCGTCCATTTATTTCCTGTTGGCTCCGAATCCACACATCCTCGTCTTCACATGATCGCTTTGTACTTGGGACTGACTTGTTCTTTGTACAATGAAACTCAAAGTCCGTATGAGGACAAGATTCCGATTTTTGACTTTTTGGGCGATAGCTGGTCTTCCGATTCGCAAAGGCACAAAAAAAAAAAATTCCCCATATGGGATGGGAACGACGAGTCGACGATGATGGCTAAAGTCAAAGTGGTGTGATTCGCGCATGCTATGCCCATGCATGCCATCACGCACTGGCGCGCAAGCTTAACAAGAGCACAAAGGCAAAGTATAAACAGGGATCTCGCGCGAATTACCCGTTCAAGTAAAGCTCCGTGATTCCTCGATGGATACTTTGTGCGAAGGAAGGTATATAGTATATAGTATATACTTGTATGTAGGTGGACGAGGCCTCAATCTCAGCCTCAGCCTCGAACCTTTCGAGAAATATCCTCTTCGGCCTTTGTTTGAAAGTGTCGATCGGTAGGTAAGCTCTTCCGGGCAAAACCGCTGCTACACACAAAGTCGATACAAGTACTGTACTGTACTGTACAGTCCAGTCCCAAGGGCACGATGGTCCAACTCAGCGCCGATCCCACGTTCCAATACCAAATCCTCCGCGCCCTCGGCCTGGCCAGCTATGGCGCCGCCGACGTGGGCGAGGTGCTCGCCACGGCCGACCAGATCGCCCCGGGGGACTTCGAGTCGTTCTACGCGGCCTTCCACAAACGAGCAGAACGCGTCGCGGCGCAGGCCGCGAGGATGAGCAACCCGGTCTCGCTGCGTGACGCCCTGTTCCGCGCGGCGACGTACTACCGCATGGCGGACCTGTACATCCACGGGGACTGGGACGACCCGCGCATCCCAGCCGTGTGGGACAGGCAGACGGACTGTTTCGACCGGGCCATGTCCCTGCTCCCGATCCCGGGGGAACGGAGGACGATCTCTTCGCTGGCGGGCGGGTTCCAGATCCCGACCATCTTTTTCCGCGCCGACGCTGATTCCGCCGAAAAAAGGCCCACGGTCATCATGTGTAGCGGCCTCGACGGGTCCATGGAGGAAATGTACCACGTCCACGGCGTCGCCGCGCTGCAGAGGGGGTACAACGTCGTCTGCTTCGAAGGGCCCGGCCAGGTCTTCACGCGGCGGTCCCAGGGCCTGGGCTTCATCCTCGAGTGGGAGCGGGTCGTCAGCCCGGTCGTCGACCACGTCGAAACCCTCCCGGGGGTCGACACCGCCAGGGTCGCCCTCCTGGGGTACTCTCTGTGCGGACTCCTGTGCGCCCGCGCCGCGGCCTTCGAACCCCGCCTCGCGGCCCTCTTCTGCGTCGACGGCATGTTCGACATGGCGCGGACGCCCATCTTCCCGATCGCCAGCGCGATGGCGCACCAGAAACTCGCTCCCGCCGTCGACGTCGACGCCAACGCGGACCCCACAGCAGCGGCCACGGCGGCGATGCAGGCCATCCAGGCCACGATGCGCGACCCCAACGTCCCCACGACGCTGCGCTGGGCCCTCTCGCACTGCCGCTGGGCCTTCAACGTCCGCTCGCCGCTGCAGCTCCTCGAGATCCTCAAACGCTTCACCATCGCCGACGTGGTCGACCGGATCCGGTGTCCCGTGCTCGTGTGCGACGCCGTCGAGGACCACTTCGCCAAAGGCCAGGCGAAGATGGTGGCGGACGCGCTGGGCGATCGGGCCACGCACGTCGAGTTCACACGGGAGGACGCCGCGGAGCAGCATTGTCATCTCGGCGCGGCGAGGTTTGCTAATCACGTCATTTACGATTGGTTCGAGGGGGTGGTGGTGAAGAAGTGACAAAGATCGTTACTTACCACCAGACCTAGAGGGAGAGGAAGGGCTGGAGGTAGTGTATGGGGGAGGGGTAGAAGAGCATGTCCTGTCCTCTCAAGGTCTATATCCAAGACTATACGAAGTGAGATTCGATGATAGATTGAAAGTAGTACTACTACTCATCCACTTGTAAATAGAAAAAGGCTGACTGCCTTGACGAAGATGCTTGTAGGATATACGAGTTACTTCTGCCATTCAGCGTTGCTACATCATTTCGTAGGCACTGGCACGTTGTCACCTTGCTTTCGCAGACCATGTAACCGTAGATGCGCGCCCCATGGACGTACGACTGGATATTTGCTGTGGTAGAATTGTTTGCATTGCTAAATAGTTCAATTCAACACATCGTGCCTCTCCTCTCGTTTGCCCTTGGCAAGGTTCTGTTGGTGAAATCCTTCCTCTCTTGTGTGCTGTATCATGACTGCTAAAGCCGACATGTCTCCTTCCACATGTACCAGTGTTTCGTGACTTTCGGCCGCGGTTCCGCGTCAAGCAGCATCGCTTCCATGTCGCGGCACCGGGACATTTCCACGACAGCCCATTGGGAGCCGGAGGCGTCCTCGACGATATCAAACAGAGAGTGGCCCGCAACTCGTGCCTGCTCGGGAATGTCTCCAGGAAGGAATACGGGATTCGTTGGGGCTGCCGCTGCCTGTCCACACGAGGCTGTGGATGTGGGTGTGAGGCTTGTTGCATGGCATGCTGCTGCTGCCACCGCAGTCTCTTCTGCACGCACCACGCACTCGGCGGCGGTCGCTTCAACATATCCGCACCATCTATGCGACGACGGTTAGCTTCTATCCAACGACCAAAACGCTAGGTGAACCGCAGCTGCGATGGCGTCTTCTGTCAAAACAAGGCAAAAGAAAACTTACGGCCCTTCTCTCCCACATCTCCACAGCAAGGATATGGCTCTCGCCCGCCACTCGGAATCTCGATACTTGATTGCCGTCAAGAAAAGAGGCTCGATCATTCCCATCTCCAAGTTATAGGTAGGCATCTCGGCTTCGGTAGACCCCGCACCCATGGCTTCTTCAATACACTCGACGAGTTGCTGGAATTGCGGCGCGTACTTGTCGTATGCCACTTCCAACGGGTCGAGGATATTCGCGACATAGATAAGTGCGCTGAGGCAGTGCGCCTGAAGCACCAGTCCATGCTGATAGTTGAGTGTTGAGATATCCGGATCCGTCTTTAAGTATTGTCGGTAACACGAAAGCCATCTTTTCAGTCTTGCTATGTGGCGGCTCTGCTCCGGCACCAGCGTCTCCCGAGCAGCCGCGCGAGGGAGGTATTTGTATTCAGATGCCACTGTAGCAAAAGCGTAACAAGAGTGCAACGTCCGGAAGAGCTCACGGTCTGCCTTTTGTGGAGTCCACGCCGCAAGGTCTACGTCGTTCAACCCAGCCACTGTCACAGGGTATTGAAGCTCTGGAGAGTTTCCCCGCGCATACGTGATGACTTGCAGGTCCAGCTTTCCAAACAGACACGAGAGGTCGTCCTCTGCCAGAGCTTTGCCGTTCGAGGATCTCGTAGCAAGCCATTCGCGGGAGTTCATGACGGAGTAGGCACCACGCAGATGAAGCAAGGCATCAGTGTGTCGGTACTGGATTGTTTCAGCCGAGGCCAGCAGGATGCACGCAACAAGGATGGGCAAAGGGCCGTGGGGGAGCTCGAGGACGTCTTGTCGAATTTTCGCCATCGCGGCCGTGATTTGTTTCAAGGCCTTGAGTTTGGTGGCGTCGCAGGTTCGTTTCAGCATCTGTTGCTCGTAGGATGCTCCAAACGCGGCGGCCGCCTCTCTGACGCTCGGAATGGACAATGCGAGCTGGGGCACGAGGTGACTCCAGAATGCAGTCTCTGCCTCTGTCCTCGCGCCAGGCCGTCCCTGTGAAAGCACGGCGCAGGCCAAGAGACGCAGACGGTCGAGTTCCGGGTTTGACCCCAGCTGTTTGGGTTTGCTGATATGGATGCCTTCGACCTTTCCCGGTTTGGCACAGAACAACACGGCGCTCGTTTGGCTGTTCGGAGGAGCGCCGTCGGGATACCCTTGGCAAGTGCGATTCCCTCGCTGGCAGCGCAGGCAGTGTGGCTTAGCCTCGTCGCATTTTATTCGCCGGGCTCTGTGAGGAGTGGTTAGACGATATCCAAGCTCGATTGATAGATTGGGAGTTCTCACCGGCACGTAAAGCAGCCATACTTTGATTGCCGAACGTTGGTACGAGTCCTCTGCTTCTGGGCTGCCGCCGGGGTTGGAGCAGTGGGCGACATGGGTAGAAGTCAAAGACCGAGAAGGAATAACGCAGGAGAAGAGAATCCATGCTGTGTTTTTCTCTGGCAAGCATCACGGATGCGGTTACATTAAGAATCAGACGCTGATGACGGTCAAGCCCAGAGCAGGGGACAGTGAATCCCACAGAGTGACCGAAAGGGGAATGGTCCAAACTCAAAGACCGAGCCTTGCCAGGCACCCACCATTTTCCGTAGCAGCCACAATTTCTCCCTCCAACCATCTTTGGTCCAAGCCCTGCGAACAAGGGAAAGAAAGACCTTCGATCAAGCCGCGCGCAGTACCCGGTGGAGCACTCATCACAGCGAATTCGTCAAGCATGGGCCAGACATGGACCGACGCAGACCAGGAGGCCATAAATTTCATTTACAGAGGAAAAAACTCCTGGCTGGAGAAACACATATAAAATGCTGTCTGCAAAGGTAATAGACATCAATGGGTCTGAGTCGTTTGTCTGTTCTTCGCTCTCGTGTGTCCACGTCTCTATCTTCTCTGAAGTGCTATTGTCTTGTATTAACATCCGCGTGAACGACCATGAACTCGACCTTGGACCCCGTCACCTGCACGTATGCCACTTGCTCAGTCGAGGACTACGGCCAGCTGAGGTACATCCCGTCGCTGGCCGGAAACGCATTCTACCTCGGGGTCTTCAGCCTCGCGTGCCTGGCACAGGTATTTCTGGGCGTGTGGCACCGCACATGGGGCTTCATGTTTGGCATGCTGGGCGGGATCGGCCTGGAGATTCTGGGCTACGCGTACCGCGTGCGACTGCACTACGACGACTTCAACAACGACTACTTCATAATCTACCTCGTGGGCCTCACCATCGGGCCGGCCCTCTTCTCTGGCGCCATCTACATCTGCCTCGCGCGGATCATCGCCGTCTACGGGCCCCGACTCAGCGTGCTCAGCCCGCGCGCCATCACGGTGATTTTCGTCGGGTGCGACTTCTTCTCCCTCGTCCTGCAGGCCGCTGGGGGCGCCTTGACCGCGCTGGACATGTCGCTTAGCCTGGACCAGATCGGGGTCGATCTTTTGATTGCGGGGCTTGCCAGCCAGGTCGCGTCGACAACTGCGTTTTGCGGTGTTTGTCTCCAGATCATCTTCTCCGTGCACCGACGCCCGGATCTGGTCAACCGCAACAGCTCCGCACTTCGGAGGAGTCTGAAGTTCAAGCTTTTTCTATCTGGTAAGTTCCCCTCGTCGTAAGACCACTCATCCTGCCTACCTGCCTGACTTCGTGGCTGACCATCTGACCGCCCACATAGCAATCGCCATCTCCACCCTCGCGATCCTGATCCGCTGCTCCTTCCGCGTCGCCGAACTGAGCAAAGGCTTCAGCAGCGCCCTCGCCAACGACGAGGTCAAATTCATGGTCCTCGACGGCGCCATGATGGCCCTGGCCGTGTCGGTTCTCTGTATCGGCCACCCGGGCCCCGCACTGGGGATTATGTGGGCGCAGGGCGGGTTCAAGCTCTGTGGAGGCAGAGGCAGCGGCTCCAAGAAGCACAAGACGGTGCAGTTCGCGTATGGCCTCTCAGCTCCGGAGGCGGCGGGGGTCGAGTTCTCGACGACGCGTGTTGTTGTGAAGTAAGCGCAGCGTAGAGCAGAGCAGAGCAAGGCAAAGTTTGTGCTGGTACTGTGAGTGGTCGAGTGGTCGAGTGGCAGAATGGGTGCTGGGACCATGGCATGGAGCACAGGCAGGAGGGATTATCGCGTAACAAACTTGAAGATAAAACGTCAAAGCAGAAGAGAGGGTATCGAAAGAAGAACCCGAACTTCAAGATCAAGAACAAGACAGGAGGATGAGGAGGTACAACACCACACATGGAGGCATAGAGGCCAGAAGCAGAGGCACTATGCACTCTTTCACACACACACCAACACCCATAATGTAATGTCCTCGTGAGACCGCAGGAAAACACGTCCACATTATTCCGCTACATGTGCCTTACCAAGCGAGAAAAAGACATCTCCGGGAGACGCGGGTCTATACCAAGTGTGAGCGGAACGGCCTATGTTCACGAATTTTGCACACGTATCCGTGGTCGGTGAGACCGTTTTCCTTCTCCTCTCCTACCCGGGGTACCCCATTTTCCAGTGTCCCAATATAGGATATACCAACGAACATCTAAAAGGAATGGCACAAAACTCAACGACGTGCTGGCATCCACGCTTCAAGCACCAAATCAAAGGCCGGCGGCCATCATCAAACCATAACCGACAGTAATCACAATGGCGAATGTAATCACAGATGCTGGGACGCCGCGGGTCAAGAAATGTTGCACTCGAAGATACCGCACCCCTGTTTCGGGCACCTCCATCATGATTGCAGCTGGGAATTTTGTTAGCGACAAATCCCAGAGGCAAACTATAGCCCTCGTGCAGAGACACGGGATCATGACCCAAACAAGCAATCACTAGATGAACAGAAGGGAGAAACTCACTCATGTTCGGAAACCCGGACGTAGGCAACCCCATCGCCGCCGAGCACATCAACGCCGCACCCATAACCAACAAATTTGGGTGTGGCTCCTTCATGCTCTCGCCCACCTGTGCCACTAGCGGCAGGATGATCAGTGCCGCCACAGTATGGCTGATGAATGTTGCAACCACAAGCACCAGTGCCGCAAAGACCACGAGGACTCCATAAATGGACAGATTGTCCACCCGTTCTGTGATACCCCTGGCAATTGAATGGAGCAGCCCCGATGAGGAGACTGCGCGGCCCAGAGAAAGACCTCCTGCGGCGAGGATAATGATCGTCCACAAGAAGTTGTTGAAGTCTTCTTTGGTCAGAATGCCCGTGCCGAAGAACAAGACAAGAGGAATAATGGCAATAACACCCATATCCCCAAACACGCTTTCTAGTTGATGAGAAGCACACCATAGGACAATGGTGATCAGCGTGACCAGGATGATGAAATACTGCACACCATTAAGCTTGTCCTTCATCGGTCGGATAGGCACGATGGTGGTCCCTTTGCCAGGTTTAAAGCTAACAACCAGCAAAAGCCAGATCAGGATGATGCTGAGGATGCACACAGGCAGAGCGATGAAGAACCAAATCCCCCAGCTCGGCGGAGGCTTCATGTTCTGCAGCGCGATAATGTTCTGTGGCGAGGCAATGGGCGAAGCAGCGCCGCCGATGTTGGACGCCAGGGCGATTCCCAGAATCAATGCTTTGGACATATTGCTATCCGATGGTAGATTCCGCAATATGGGTTGAATGATGCTGAAGCACAGCACAGGCGCAGCGACATTGGAGATCCACATGCTCAAGAACATACCGACAAACATGTTCGTGATGAGCACGTTGCGGGCCTTTGTCCCGGCTTTGCTGAGCACAAACGTTGCCATCATCTTTGCAATGTGGTATTTCGACAATGCCGCCGCGATGGTGAAGCCGCCGAGCAACAACATAATGACCGGCGTCCACATGGCCGCGAAGACGGCCTTGGTTGCATCCTTGGAGTTCAGTCGATGATGAGGTTTGTCATCTGATCGCATGATTCGAAGGACAACCACCAAAAAAGGGATCAGCAGAGAGGTGACAAAGAGGGGAATCACCTCAGTGGCCCACAGCAACGACACAAAGATCAGCATGGCCAAGCAATTTTGCTGCTCTGGACTCTTCATGATCGGGACGTACAGCAGAACCAGGAAAACCGCCAGAATAGCGAGAAGAGTGAACAAGGTGCCACTGAACAACCACTTCGGGCACCTGTATCGACCCACAGGAGTAACAATTTCCTTTGTGTCGATAGCTTCTCGGTCACCCTGCAGTCGTGCCTTTGACGGGTCCTGTACTCCGCCCAGCAAGGTCTGCCTGATACCAAAGTTGGCCGCTTGAGCTTTCCGCTCGATACCAATCATCTCTCGCCAGACCGTGTTTCGCTCCCATACGACATGTTCACGGAGATGGAGACGAAGCTCTCTGCGGGCCATGCTCTGGTCGCCCTTGGTGACGACCTCAGCGTATGCCTTCTCTACCCTCGCGATATTCTCATCCAGATGAAACATGGTCTTCTCCTGAAACGGGTAGGACGGGTTGACCGACTTCTCCATGTAGTCCTTTCGAATATCTCGGTTGCACACCTTGTCGTATTTCTTGGCCGCTTTCTTAAAGCCGGTGTGGTTGAGTTGGATGAAGGACTTCAACTCACATAACGACACGTAGGTGCTGATGATGCGCTTTTTTAGATTAATTCCCGAATCGTACAACGACGATAGATGGCCCGGGTCGGAGGCCTCGAGTTCCATGGCCAAGCTCGGTCTCCTCCTAAGAAACACGGGCGAGTCCGGTGCTCGTAGGTCTTCGCGGGACTCGGCCAGGGCAGAGTGGTCCGATCCATCTGTGTTCCAAGTGCTTTTACTCCTTGGACGGTTCGACGTTGTCGGCTTCCTGAGCATCGCGGCATTGTCTTCAGCGTCGCTATCGCTGTCATCCTCGCCCTCGGGTTCCTCCAAGCTCACACTCATCGTCGAAGCCCTTCTCCGTCGACGGAAGGGGACATTGAATATGCTGTTTGAGCGCACGGTCTTCCGACGATTCTCCACTTCCACGACTTCGTCCATGTCCACATCGCGCGTATCGACCTTGTAGGCCTCGACATCTTTCAACAACTGGTCCAGTTCGCCAAAGATCTCTAGCTCTTTCAACCTGTAAAAGGAACAGACCTTGTCCAACTCCGAGTCCAGCATGCGCTTGAATGTAGTGTCCGGATCGAGCGTGACGCCCAGCAGGGAGGTGTGTTCTTCATCTTGGGGTTGGGTCTCGCCCACCGGCCGGTTGATCTGTTTCTCGAGGGTGTAGATGAGTTTCTTGAGGTTGCTATAGGATATGTAGTTGCTGCTCCAGTCCGGAACAGCGTTGAACTGAATGCTGTGGGAGAACTTCATCTCGTTGTCTCGTTCGGCGAGTTCTTGGAGTTTGAGGAGCCGTCTCTGCGACTGTCTTGCGTCCCGCTCTCTATCCTTGTATCTTCCTCCGTTCGAGGATTCGGGGCCGGCAAAGGTCGCAAGTTCGATGGCGGGCCCGCCGGCTGCAGTAGGATCGAGTGATTCGGACTGGAAAGGTCGAATATTAGGATCACGGGACTGGGAATGGCCTGACGAGGAGCGAGGCTGCGACCTGCGCATTCGACATGGATGGGGGAGTTGTAATTTGCTTTTTTGTAGAGGAGCTGGGGTGATGGCGACTTGTAGGGCCCCAGAAATTCAAGGTCGCAAGGCAAAAACTTGGGCAGCGAATGATGGATCTCTTTGGCAGCTCGTTTTCACGGGAAAGGGATGGATCGTGGTGTGGGATCTAAGCAGGGCACGCAGGGCATCGTGAGCCGAGAGAAAGAGTTGGCAGGGAACTTGGTGCCGTCAAGCCATTGGAGAGGTGTGGGAAAGGAAACAATCGAATTGGTGGATGGGGGCGGGCCCAGGTTTCTCTTTTCCCTTTGGCTTTTAGGCGGCCCTGCTGGCCAAGGTGGTCTAGGGACTTCAGGACCTAGGAGTTAGTACGATGGAGGGGAGGTTGATGGGGATCGAGATAATTATGGAGCTGCCTGTGAGGAGTGGCTGCGGTGCGCCCAACATACACATAAGGCGCCATTCCGCGAATTCTTGCCCGCAACAATCAAGTAATATCAAGACAACCTCGCCGACAAGTTGTGTGGTGATCCCTCCACGCCTGCTCTACTTCAACCTGCCCAGAACCCACTTGTGGATGAACTGCTCCGATGCCAACTCGTCCTTGAACCCAAACGATCTATCCATGACTATGGAATCATGCGCTTCGCTGGGGGCTTCCAGGTACTCGAGTGTAGGATTGTGCACCTAAATCTCAGCGTCAGCCTCAACACTCAGGCTTTTGGGATCAGTCGCGACGTACCTTCATCTTCTCTGCGAGTTCCCGGATATCGTCGATGAGAACCTCATTCTCCCCTCCCACGATGGCCACATTGTCCACCTTGATGTCTCTCCACCAGTCAGCCGGCGCTTCTGCCGGTTGGTTCCAGTTGTCTACCGGTGATTTGACCATGAAGTTGTCGGACCATAGTTTCACTGTCACCGGGACCAGTGCGTCCTTTTTGAAGTTCTTCTTCCAGGACTCCCGCTCTTGTGTGAACGAGGCCCAAGGAGAGACCAAGAGCGCCCCTCCCAGATTACTGGAGATGGAGATGGGAGATACGCTAGGGTGAGGATGCGAGAGATGACCGATCAGCGCTGCAGCGAGGTTACCTCCAGCTGAATCACCGCCAAACAGAATCTGTGTGCTCCCCGCGGCAGGTCAGTCAGGACTGATCCCACGGCATCCAGGGTAGAGGGACCATTTCTCGCTCACCTGTGACGGCTTCAACCCAGAATCCAACAGATGCTTGATCCCCGCGACGGCCTGCTTGAGTTGCAACGGGTAATAGCCATGGGGAGTGAGTTCATACTCCAGAACCATGACTCGAAGCTGCTCGTCGTTCTTTTTAGCCAGCTCCATGAAATCCCAGAGCATGGCCCAGTGCGGATCGGCCGCTGGGAAGGTGTATCCTCCACCATGGAACCACACGAGCGTCTTCTTCGCCGTCTTGGGCCCCATGAAGCACCCCAAGGCACCGTCGTCCAGCTCTACAATCTCGGGGTCGAACTTCTGCTTCTTCGCAAAAGCCGTGTAACCCGCGCTCGTGGTCGGCTGTAGGGCCTGCATCTGCTTGACCGACAAGTGCGCAAACAACGTCCGACAAGTGCTGTAGATGACGTGCCGCTTGTAGTCCCGCGGACAATCATCGCCTCTCGACCAGCCCGTGAGGGTAGCGAAGGTTAATGTGCCCACTATGTGACGAAATCCAGCATTAGTTCTCTCGAAACCATCTCACAAGCTCGGGTGAGAGAGGCAGACAGGCGAGGGACTTACCAGCACGGGTCACGGTGTATAGCAAGGAGAAGTAGTCTCCCGCCGAGAGCTTGGGCGGTTCTTTCATCTTTGCGGCGGTTGCGCGAATGTCTTTTTTGCGATCAACCCAGATAAAGAGACAAAGAGGTGTAACTGTCTCTGGTAGAATATACTCAGTACCTGCACGCTAAACTTCCAGGATCTTTCTGCGCACCCGAGCAAGTACTTTTCAAGTGAGTAAAAGAGATGGCCCTCAATCGATGATGGATAGACGGATGGAGGATCAATAGATGGTGTGAGACAATCAAACACCTGGGGATATTTGTCCAAGGCCTCCCTCCCTCCCTACTTCGTCCCTGCCATGCCTGACCTGTTGTCGGCTTACATGATAGCACGACTCTCACGCTCCATCAAAGACTTTCTTACCAATCAAGTACAGAACTCGTCCCCTCCCCCCCTGCTCCGCCTAGCTCTTGGGGCCCACGGCGACGAATCTACTCGTGCTTTCGACGTGTCTTTGTCCAGGCGTCTTCACATTGGCCAAGGCCGGGCCACGGAAACGATCCCAAAGCGAGCGACGGGGACCAACCTGATCCTGTATCTCCCTACCTACCTCGCTACCTATCTCGTCCTCGGTCCTCCTCCATCGACGATGCAAAGGACAATAACCTAATTAATCGAGTCGAAGTCGCCCAAACAAAAAAGGATTCTACCGAGCAGGGAAATTAGTTATTACATGCACTCCCCGATCCAAAAGCGGCATGGATTGCTTCTTCCTTCCTTCACAAAACAATGAATTCAAGAATCCCCAAAGTAACTATTACCCTGTTTAGCGGTCCGGAGAGAAAAGAGAAAAGGAGGATAAAGGCGGAGATCCGTCCGTCCCAATTCGGGTATTGTATCGTGGTTGCTGACGACTACAAGCACCGCGGCTCTGGGTTGGCGGCGCATACGGTAGCCCCCGGTAAGAGCTGATGGTCATGACAAATATGAGATCAAGATGCTGGGGAAATGGGGGACGACCAAGGAAATACAGACACTTTCTCGATGGTGGCATCAGGCAAATATCGATTCGGGCTTATCTTCTTCGCCCAATGCCCATCCTCGTATCTCTCTACTATATTCCTCGAAAAGAAGAATGACCATCGACCCAACATCTCCGCTTCGCCCAGTCGCGACGAAGAGACTAAAAGACTAGCAGTACCGTGTTCTATCCTCTCATGACAAATCAAATCCAGCACCCGAATTGACGGCGTATAGAATCTTCTCTTTCATCGTCTTGAGATCTTCGTATCGAGGTAACTTGAGCAGGTTCACACAGGTCGAGGTGCTCGGGAGTCGATCCTGGTCACCGCTAGAATCACGGATGCTGAATTTCGGGTTCAAATGACTAAATCCTAGCAGCGGTGCTCGAGGAGTGCTGGTGACAAACTTGAGCACTTTCCGTCTGTCTTCGTCTGACATCTCCTGGAGGGCTTTCCAGAACAGTTGTATCGTGGGATGCTCCAGGCCGTCATCGCCGATAGCGTAGACTCCCCCATATTGGGTGTTGCGCCGGAGATCAGCAATGTCGAGTTCCTTGTTGTCCCCACCAACGAGCTTCTGCAATTCCTTTTGATTGAACATGGCGAGCCACATGGGCTGAATGATCTGACCGAGGCCTCGGAGGAATGCATCCGTCACTGCCTTGGGTTGCTGCTGTAATCGATATCTCACAATTCGGTCGATGTAGAGCAATCGGTTGGCGTTAGTGACGGGAGTATTCGCGCCATTCGGAAGCAGTTCAGTCACGAATGTCTTGTGCACTTTTTTGCCATCGTCGTCTTCAATCGTAATCGTGTCAGTAACCGTAAAGTCAAGCGAAAAGTCCGTCTCAACATCCCCTGTATAGTTCTTCAGCTTCAGGAGGCCCTGGTACAACTCCTCGTCGTATTCCCGAAGGTCGTTGATCGTTGCTCGATAGGCGGACTCGTTTGATCCAACCGTGGTCCCGCCAGTCAGTGCCCACTTCAGCAAGAAGAAGCCAGCAAAGGTGACGTCGATCAGGATACCTTCGTACAGGCACTTCCCAACAATGCGACCCAGGAACTGGTATCGGCGGAGAAATTCAGCCATCGGAAACGCCATCCCCTGGGTACCCCATCGGACCCCGGCGACTCTGAGGTACTCGGCCGTTTCCTGGTAGATCGTAGGATTCGGGTACAAGTACCTCTGCGCGTTCTCCTTGAACATCGGCAGCTTGGCGTCGGGATCAAACGCTTCGTTGGTCACGCTAATGAGAAATTCTTTGGTCACACCACCCCCATCAATACCAGCTTCTGGAGTCCCAAATTGGTCAATAAAGGTGATCTGGATGGGTTCTTTGAGCCCTTCCCCAAGCCCATAGAAAGCCTCGTACGCATCTGTAAAGACCTTGTCCCGATGAATTTGGGCATGATGTTTGGAGAGGATGTCAATACCAACCGGCCGGCCGTCAACAGTTCGACCTTGAGTAGCACTTACGACCATACGCCAGGTATCCGGGTCAGTGACGCCGTTCCGTCGGCGAAGCTGGTCTCGATGGACAAATTCGCGGAAGATCTGAACTCTGGTTTCGAATGGGATGAAGAACGGGAGATTGCGAAGGATTTCAAGGCGTGGTGCCAATGCCTCCAACTGTCGCTTCTTCCTGGCCTGCATCCGCTGTTTTTCTGCCTGTTCGTGTTGTCTCGACACTCGGTTTCTTGGAATGTGTGCAGGTCGGATACCAAACATGGAGCGCATGAGCGACTCACCCGCCAACGAGCCCATGGACATATCCAGTTCGGTGTCATTGTCAAAATCGTTCTCCTCGTCCTCAGTGTCATCTTCACCGCCCAGTTCGTGCCTCTTCTCTTCCTCTGCAACGACAGCGGGAATGAACCCAGCCATGCTGACCTGATTGGTCATTAACCAGTGTTCGGCGGGTACGAATGACCGTCTAGAGTCTCTCTCATGTAGCATGCGTAGCAAGCCCGTGACTAACCCCTTGAGGTAGCCTTGCGAGACACCATTGCCAGTCAAAGTCTGTTGCTTCTTTTCGGTATTCTTGACAGACGCACGGCCCGGGCTGGCAAAAAGTTCAGATATGGCTAGTTCATCTTCCTGATCGTTGCTCTCGACCAAGTCTGCTGCATTCCAGTACAGGGTAAAAGCCAGATTCTTCAAGAATGTGGTCATCAGCGCCACTTCCTCCAAGGGGAGGGATCCTTTTCTCGACAACAAGCTTGTGTGTGAACCTGTTGCGGCTCCAAATGCGTGCAACTTCTCGTAGGAGAAGAAATCGTCATCGTCCATGAATTTGAGGACAAACGTATACAGCTCGAGGAAGAGCAAGATGATCCGCCACTCATCACGCCATAGAGCAATTTCATTTCTGGATAATTGTCCTTGTCCGATTTGATTGGTCCTTGGAGCCGCCTCTCTCAAGACTGATAGCACAACGCGATAGTCTTGGGAGATCTTGTCAAAAACACTGGTCGTGCGTGCCACATTCCAGAAATATTGGATAGTGGACATATCTGCGTTCTCGACTGAACTGACAGAGCTTTGATATAAAGACATTCGAATGTCCTGTGCCCGGGTAGGGAAAGCCCTCAGCAAAGCAACCGCAAAATTCGCCAGTCGCTTCGCAGATTGAAAGTCTGCACCAGCCGTAGTTGTTGTTGAGGCTGTTGATGACCCCATTTCTTTCAGAATGGCACGGAGGTTATCTTGCTCCGGGAGTTTTGTGATCATGTCTTTCACAAAAGCCGGCAAGGGTTCGGGAGCACTCCTGCTACCACTGTTGAGCATGGGCTGATCGGTCAGTTCGATCCTCTCGGCAACCTCGTTTGCGCACTCCCCCAAGAGGGCCGAGACTGCTTCGAGATACGTACTCTGACCAGCGTAACCTTCATGTAGAATGTCGTGAATACATATGAGATGAGCTAGTTGCCACAATAACTGGGTAGGAGTCAATATACGTTTTCCAGTCCTGTCCATGTTCTCAAGCTCCTCCGTAATTGCCTGAGTCAACTCTTGCAGACTTAGGGAAAAGGAAAGCTCTTTCAGAGTGTCGTTGCTTCCTGAAAATGAATCTTTAGTCAGGAATTTGGCTGCGAAAGCAGCGTATGCCATTCGTTTTTGAGTGGAAGAAGATTTCAGAAGAGCAGCTATTGCATCAACCGAGCATCGTCGCCATCTCTCCTCCTCTTGTCTGCGTAATGCTAAGTCAATCACCTCAAAGTAGATGATCGAATCCCTGGCTATCTCGTCTGGAATATACTCAACCAACATGGCGATCATTCTTAGTAACCTCGGTCCGTAGGATATTCTGTCATGCTGTGTGTGGTCGCTGATGATACTCTTGAGATGGCAAACTTCAACCAGTCCCAGACGAGAGAGGTTAGACCTCCAGCTGTCATTCAACTCGACTCGTAACGAGCCCAAGGTGTGATCAAGGGCCTGGCCGAAGTAGAGCAGTCTGAGTAGATCCATGTCATCCCTTGGCCTGCCCCGTCTGAACTCTTGAAATCTGAGCAGCAGCCGCAACTGGAGGAGGATCTGTAGCGAGTTATCATAGGCCGGAATTGTCGCGCCTGCGTTCACAAGACTTTGGTAGTCCACTCGACTTGACTCGCCCAGTCTCTGTTGTTCGTTCTTGTCCCACTCTTGTCTCCATTGCGATTTCTGTTCTCGTCGACTCGCGTGACCGCGCCATAGCCTCTGTAGAGTCTTTGTGGCATTGGATCTTTCTCTCTCTTGCTGTCTCCTCGCCCGCTCTGCCTGAGCTTGGGCAACTGTATTGCTTGCGGCGGGAGCAGTGGAATGCCCAGGTTTAGGGAGGGATGCCCATGGATTTGTGTTGGTACGACCGGAGAGGTTGACCTGGCGAGGTTTTCGGCCACTACCTGTGAAGGTCTGGTGCATGTTTGATGTCGGAGGAGGGAATGGATGCGGACGGGTTGTTGGAGGGTGACCTTGGAGTCACTGCGGGCAAGGTGAGGCTTGTGACGTAGATTCAGGTTAATCTATGCGATTCGGCTTGCAGCGGCCGACATCTCAAACAGTCCGTAAGAGTTGCAGGATGTCTAATTAGTGGGTAGAAGGCAGCGAAATCGGCAGAGGCGAATGGAAGGAAAAATAATGTCTTGATCCTGAGGCAGGCGAATGGGGGGCAGACAAGGCTGATCTGATAATACAATCGCCACATAACCAACGGGCGTAGATGAGTGGCTGATCAATCAACGTCCTACCAGCAACTTGACGTTTACTGTGGAGATGCCCAGGCGTCCCCGAGGCTGGTTCCAGGGGCCGAACTCCCGCCTCTGAGTTGGTGTTGAAGTAAGGACTGGAGGGGTTCGGAGCCTAATTGTCCGGGTAGAGGCTTGGATTGCCAGCCACCGATGGCTTGACCACCACCTCAATATTTCCCGCACAGAGTTCAGTCGTCACCCTCCACCACCATCACCCTCCGACGACGTGAGACTATCCTCGATAACACAGCGTACTCCATCTTGGCTGTGACAGAAGCCGGCTCAGGTAACAGACTCGGTGCAGATGAGCCTGCCTACTTCACTCCGCAACCGCTTTCACCCAGATGCGTCTGAGGCCTTCACGTCCTCCACTTCATCATGGAATCTTCAGCCAGGTGTATTTCATTGAGGGCAGAATCATTTCGAAATTTCCTGAAGAGTCTACATACCCAGAAGACCCTACCATCACGGTCCGAAATGAAAAAAGTGGCGTATAGGCAAATAGGAAATCACGCTCGCATCGCGCAATGGATCCCAGACGATGCCGATGAGTATATTGACCTCGTCTTCTACCCGAATGGCAATATGACAGACTACCTCGATCGATACAAAGACGAGATCCCACGTCATCTAGTGGTTCGATGAGGATAAAAAATTATCGAAGAAATTACTGTGATCCACGCAAGAGAGATTATTCATTCAGATCTTAATCTTAAACAGGTCCTGCTTGACGAAGATCTTAATGCCCGTCTTTCTGATTTTAATGCGTCGTCTTGCCTGGGGCAGCCGGCGCTTGGGTTTGACAAGCCAACTTATTTCCTTCCGAGAGACCCAGATGCCCCAAATACAGTCCAGTCGTTTGCCCTGGGCTCGACGATGCTGCTCTCGAAAGAGATCAACCACAAGCTATGGAGTCAGCTGGTATGTCCTCCATAGTGCTCTCCCATCCCCCCTCCCGCTCTCCCTTTTCTCGCCCCTTTCCTTCCCCCCTCCCTCAATATATTTCTGTCGGCCATTGATGTTGTTTGGTGCTTACTGAGAGGGATAGAAACGGCTGTGGGAGTACCTGGGGCCTGACAAAGCGCTGTTTCGCGACTCCCATTATGATTGAAGGCGGCGAGGTGAAGTGACACTCGTTTCTCACGGGAACACAGGCAACGAGGCAGAAATTTATGATCAAGCTGTCGACGCCTTTATGAGCGGGGCCAAGCGTCCCGGGGAGTGAAGATTTTCTTCTCTTTTCCCCTTGAGAGAGAGAAGCGGGTGGCAGGGGAGAGAGAGCCAGAAACGCTCGCCATCCATCGCAGGATGAAGGAGGACTCGTCTTACTATTCCAAACACATGATGGGGACACTTTTCCCCCCTCGCCTTCCGCCTGAATAAACCCGAGCGGGATTGCTTCGAGTAAAGCGCGTCCCTCTTTACCATCCAGTATATAACAGTACATTAGCGCAAACATTTCCTGTAGATCATAAACCCCTTTCCTTTCTCCCACAATCGGATGGTGGGTGTCAGATGTAGGGAAAGCTCCCCGCGATCTTTGGAACACTGTTTCGCTAGATTTATCAAAATATGTGGAGAGGAAATGTGAAAGATTGTGAGACCGGAAAAAAAAAAGAGATACATATCCCGTCCTGTTCAGTAGTGCCCTCTGTAGAGACGCAAGTCCAAGTCCTGGATCTGATATCACTTTATCAGGGAAGAGGGAGAACTACTAGGTACTTAGGTACAATGTGGGCGTCCCGATATGTAACGAGCGGAGGCAATTATTGCCAGATTCAAGGAATATTTTTTTTACATACACTCTAGCGCGGCATGCTCCGAGCCGGGTTCGAATGGGAGAACCCCCCCCATCGAATTAATATTTCGTAGTGTCTGTGCGACAAGGTGAAGGACTTCACGAAGAGAAAAACCCACGACGATAACCCCATACTGCTTCCAAATCCTTGACACGCCATCGGGATCCCCACCCTGTGCGTGCTTCGATCGAGTCAATCAGCTTGACGATGATAGACTGTTCCTCCAGATGGGTGAAGAACTTGCCTGCCGTGTGCAGAGGTTGGATCGCGTTGTTGATACATCCAGGGTGCGGGTTTGTCAGTGAAATCCCCACGACCCGCCGCGCGTGCCACAGGGGTGAGTACACCGTGTCGAATGGGTCGCAGGTCTCCTCAGTCCTAATCTCCAGCATCAGGATGCAGGCGGTGTGGTAGAGCTGGTTGCTCGAGATGGCGGCCCAGTGAGCGAAGAAGATCATGGGGAAGGGGGAGCTCTCGGGCCCGGACTTGGTCGCTTTGACGGGCATCATCTCCGGCCGGCGTTGCGTGTACCATTCCTGAAGCTCCGTCCACAGCACGGCCCATTCGCGGGCGAAGTTGTCGCGGTCGCAGCCGTTGTCTTCGCCGTACTCGACGCATCTCGTGCGGCGGGCGAGGAGGTCGCAGACCTTGGCGCACAGGTAGACGGCATAATTGGCGTACATGTCGGGGACCTGGTGGCCCCTGGTCAAGAACTCGCGCGTGATTGCTTCTTGCGTCCCCGGGTCGGAGCTTGGCAAGCCGGGTAACAACGCCCACTTGTCGATGGGCAGGATGGTCGCCTCGGCGCCGTCGGCTATGATGGCGCCACAGAGGTCCATTCGCGCATAGCACCAGAAGACGGCCTGCAACAACCCGCCGGAGAAGCCATTGATGCCGGACGAGGCAAAGAGGGCAGCGCAGCCCTCGACGTGTCGCCTCCAGTCTTGGGGGCTGACACTCATCATTTCCAGGACGCAGAGGAGACATGCCGTGACCATCACATGGGGATCCTTTGTGTTCAGCGAGGACGTGAGCGAGGAAATGGCCTGCGAGTACAGCTCTAAGCTGTCGCGGGAGCCCTTCGTATATCCTCGCCGTTCGGCGGTGCGGGCCGCGAGGGCCAAAAGGGCGTGAAAGACGGCCGCTGACTCCTGCGCAATGATGGGCACCTGTAGACCGAAATGACGCTCCGTGTCGAACATGTCCAGCCACGGTGCACACTCGGTGATCCAGACGTGGAGGTACTTGATTTTCGACTCTAGAGGGATCTGGTCCGCCGCCCGGTTTTCGAGATGGTCCCAGAGATACTGGTACCCGGGCTTATGTCGAGGAGCGAGGCTCAGAGGGTCCGGAGACAACGGGCTGGTTTCGCGAGTTTGATCCCAGTGGTTCGCCCCCACGACCAGCCATGACCTCAGCTCGGTTTGAAGCTGTTGGAAGCGCGGGTCGGCAGCATATTCGTCGAAAATGCTTTCATTGGAGACTGCGCCAGGCGATACGAACTGTGTCGCGATCGATTCGGCGTCCATCGCAGCCCATTGTCGCCCGGCTCAAACCATTTGAAAGGCTTTCTGAGTTTATTGGACGTTGCTATCCACCGCAGAGAGTGGTGTCACTCGATGAGGTCCCGGAACAGAGCATATGCAGGTCCTTGCTGCATCTATTGGACAGCGATGGTGGAAAACGGGTGCGTATGGAATTTTGTCAGAGAAGGATGGACGAGGCCAAGCGCAGTCGCACAGAATTTTGTGACGAAGCGCGTGATCCAAAACTGCCTGACTAACTAGTTAAAATGGCTTGGTAGGTGCCTAGTTAGGTGCCTATGCCCACTGCGCAATTAAGCGCGGTACTAGTTAGTTAAATACCCAGTCAGAGCGCCACAGGTATCTGGGCTAAGGGGCCAAGGGGGCCCGGAGGAGGCTTCCTTAGGTGGAAGGTGTAGGGCTCCAGGGTGCGGAGAGCTTGACCGCGTGGCAACCCCATAAAGCTTAACGCGGGGGGTTGCTTGGGGTACAGGTCCCCCTACAATGGTAACCTGTCGAGATGGGCTCATCAAGTACAAGATATTTCAGTAGAAATACTTGTAGCTCTT
Source organism: Fonsecaea monophora (assembly GCF_001642475.1). Taxonomy (NCBI): domain Eukaryota; kingdom Fungi; phylum Ascomycota; class Eurotiomycetes; order Chaetothyriales; family Herpotrichiellaceae; genus Fonsecaea; species Fonsecaea monophora. Next base: position 179,366 of record NW_019173979.1, on the reverse strand, counting down.
GATAAGAGGCTTCACAGTGAAAGTAAGGTGTCAGACACCCTCCTGTTAGCAACAACACTACGGACGGGCGCTTGCTGTAACATGTAGATAGAGATGACCCAAGAAACACTGCACAAGCAATGTCTACAAAGGAACTTGAACCTCAAATGGCGGGACATTCGCAGTCTGGACGGCTTTGTTATATAGATAGACATGAATTCATTGCCGTGGTTGATACGTGTAGTCACGATACGACTTACGACTGTGTGCTTCCTGAGATCAATTGAAGTAAAATGCGCCAGTCATCCTTGTCTGTCTGCACCTTATTCTTCCTCGAACCCTTCGCCCAAGTGGCGAGCGGTAATCCCAGCAGTACAGGGAACGGTGGTCATCATCTTTTGTGATTGAGCACTGACTCTCGCTGTTTGACCGGTGGTAGTTTTTGCCTATTTTGATTTAGCAGATGGCTCCAAATGCCTACAACTTCCATACTGAGATTAGCCTCGACCGATGACAGACTTGGGGAGAATCTACATAGTAGACATGCCCAGTTCCGTATGACTTTAATCTGGGAAGATGCCGAGCCCGGGGATGATATACCTGTCGTAGTGTCGACAGAATTGAGACTCGAGAGACCTTATACATCCAGGTATTCCAAGGCGTCTTGGTCGGACTACAGTCTTCAAACAGTTGCGGCACAGTATGGCTGAACAACAGAGACTTCGAGTTTGCAAGACCAAACCCCGGGTTTTCGTCATCTCTGATATCTCTAATGAGCCCGATGACGCAGAATCGCTAGTCCGCTATTTGCTCTATTCGAATGAATTCGACACTCGCGGTCTGGTCGCTTGCACGTCGACATGGATGAGGTCCAAAGTTCACCCAGAGGACATGGAAACCATCGTGAAGGCGTACGGGCAAGTGGTGAACAACCTCAACGCGCACGTACATCCGGAGAACCAGTACACTGATGCTGCTTATTTTCTATCCATCATCAAGACTGGCCCGTCTCTGTACGGCAAAGAGGCTCTGAAGGATGGCGTCCCGTTGAGCGACGGATCGGCATTGTTGATAGAACAAGTGGACCAGTCAGACAGTCCGTTGTGGGTGATTTGCTGGGGGGGTGTCAACACGCTTGCGCAAGCATTGAGCCACGTCCAAAAGGCCAGGTCGGCAACAGACTTTGCTCGTTTCCGCTCGAAACTGCGTGTGTACACCATTTCCGACCAAGATGACACAGGCGTCTGGATTCGACTAAACTTTCCGGACATCTTCTACATCTGCTCCGTCCATGGGTGGAATGAATACTCAAGCGCTGCCTGGACTGGAATCTCCGGAGACATCTTGATGCCTCTTGACCTAGGCGGGCCCGATAAAAGCAAAATCACAAAAGAGTGGCTGAAAGAGCACATCCAGATCGGACCATTGGGCAAAGCTTACCCCGACTATGCATTCATCATGGAAGGAGACACGCCCACCTTTCTGTACCTCATCCAAAACGGCCTCGGAGACCCTGAGCATCCTGAATGGGGTAGCTGGGGCGGAAGATATACGCGCCTCGACCTGGGCGGGTCGACAAACCACTATCACGATGCAAGCGACGAAGTCGTTGGGAAAAATGGCCAGAAATTCCGCAGTTCCCATGCCACCATCTGGCGGTGGCGGGAACACTACCAAGACGACTTCGCCGCGCGGATGCAGTGGACACTGACCGACGACCGAAGGAAAACGAACCACGCCCCTGTGACGATTGTCAACGACAGCACACCCGGCCCGGAGCCACTCCTCCTCGAAGCCGAAGCCGGGACAGAGCTCACCCTCGACGCATCCCAGAGTTACGACCCGGACGGCGACACCTTGACGTTCAAGTGGTTCCAGTACAAGGAGCCGACATCCGCACAGTCCCTGATTTTCTGGCAAGTCCCCGACCTCGAGTTACAGGCACTGGATGAAGATAATAAAGCCATCAAAATCACCATACCCCCGCCAGAAAAATGCGCTGTCGAAATCGTCACCGGCAAGGCGCTGGAGAAAGGCATGGCCCTCCACTTCATCCTGCAACTCACCGACAGCGGCTCACCGAGTCTCACGACGTACAAGCGCATTGTTGTGCAGACGACAAACAAAAACCTTGCAGGTGGTCGAGTGAAGGCCTTTGAAACCGTCACGGCCGCTCTGGAGAAGGACTAGGTTAACGTTTAGTAAAAGGAAATATTGTTACATAAAATCAAGTACTTAATACCTAAGTACACTATACAAAAATAACCCAGCGAAGGGGTTTTCGAGGGCTTTTCAAGCTTCCCCTTTTCCTTTCCGTCTTCTTTTTTCAACCTAACCACAATCTCCTTCTCTCTCTCTCTCCAATCCTGTGTCCTCTTCCCAGTTAAAACTTGAAAGATTCCTAGGACTGTAGCGGTAAATTTCCCTCATGGAGCGGCCGGGAATAACCCCCCCCCTCTCCTTTCTTTCCACACCCATAAACCCACATCTAAGTAACACCAATGTCTCCCTAAGGAAAACCAAATGGTATAGTAGCTCGCCCTCGTCTTCTCTTTCTTGTGTTAGCCCCAAAAATGAAGCACAGAATCAAAAATACTAGCTCTGAATCCACCTCCTCTCCTCCTTTCCCCTCTCTGTTCCCAGATATAGGTATCCATCTACCGGAGTAGTGAACCAAGTTAACCTGGTGTTAAAAAGAAGTTCATGCATGTACCGGCTCTTCTAAGGACGGGATCGGAGGCCGTATTGGAAGGGAATGGGGCAGAGGGGAAAAAATAAGAGTGAGACTCGAGGTGGCCCTTCTCTTTCCGATTATTATGTGTGACTTGGATGAGCAATTTTTCTCTCTATATATACAAGTGTCCAAATATGTATATATAAACCCCCTCTCAATGTTCATGTTCATCCCGTCCTCGGCGGCACCAAAGAGTATCTTCCCCACCAGTTGTGTTCTTTTCAGGCTTTCCCAAGTACCTTTACTCGTTTGTGTGGTGGTGTGCCACAATCTCCTTGACCACCTCGCCCTTGGCCTGGGCGTCGGGCTTGTAGTTCTTGAATTTCCTCGCGGGAACGCGTTTGGCAAACATCTCGTCTAGTTCTTCGTAAGTCCGGCCGCCGGTTTCGGGCTGGAAGAACCACAGGTAAACAAGACAGAGGAAGCTGGGGCCGCCGAAGACGAAGGCGACTTTGCCGCCGAGGTTGCCCTTGTCCGGGTTGAACATGTAAGGCAGGACGAACTGCCACATGACGTTGATCGAGTTCTGCAGAGCGAGGCCGATGGCGATGGTTTTGACGCGGAGGCGGGACGTGGACGTCTCGGTCATGATGGAGAAGGCGGTCGACCCGATCGAGACATTGTACATCCAGCTGTAGATCAGAATCATGGCCACGGTGCCTTTGATCTCGCCGGGGCTGCCGCCCGTGGCCAAGCCGCCTTCGATGAACAGCAGGACGACAAGAACGAGCAGACCGTAAAAGGTCAAGTTTCGCCTCCCCACCTTGTCCACCAGGTAGGTGGCAATCAAGTTGCCAAAAATCGAGAGCACCGGTTGTGCAATCTGGATCCTGAAGCTTTCCTGGGTCGAATAACCCGCGAGCTGGAGATAGTAGGTGAAGTATCCGGCGACAAAGGTAATACCCGTCAGCACTTGGATGATCAGGGGCCCAATGCTGATGATCGTGCGTCGCAAATTGGATTTTCGGAAGCATTCAAAATAAGTGACGCCTTCAGTCTCCTTTTTGATCTCTTCCAGTGTCATTTGGATCAGCGCTAATCTCTTCTTGCCTTCGTCGCCCTTCTGGCCAAGTCGGCTCAGGCTTTTGAGTGCCTTTTCATTTCGGCCTTTTGAAACCAGCCACCATGGAGACCTATTAGGAGGATGACAGTCAGCAGGAGTGGAACTAGTAGGAAGAATTAATGTAGAGGGACATACTCGGGCAAGAAGGGAGAGAAGATTGCGGAGACGGCGGCGAAGCCATACTGGCAGCAGAACACCGTGCGATAGGCCCAACGAGTCTCGACATCTCCGGTATAGTTGACAACGATGAAGGCCAATAGAGGACCAATCTACCACAGGCACGATGTCAGCGTTTTTGCCTCTCAAGACTTTTCAAATATTCTTTGGGGGAGTGTCGAGTGCGTGGATAACCCATGTAGGAGCGAGAAAGTAGTAGTAGTAGTAGTACGTACGCCGAAAGCAATTCCAATTCCGACAGTGAAGATACCTCTCCAGGCATGAGGTGCAATCTGAGAGATGCGTTAGCAAGGGTAACAAACAAAGAGCCGACTGCGATGTTGCTCTACCCACCTCTCCAATATAAGTCGTCATGACCGCCTGAATAGTGCCAACAGCAAACCCGTTCAAGAATTTGCCGCCGAAGAAGACGGGATTGGTGGTCGAGGAGAATTCGACGCTGACTGCCGCAAAGCTGACCGCCAACGCGCATATAAGAGTATACTTGCGTCCGACAATGTCAGCGATGGCTGCGCCACCAAGACCCCCAATAATGGCGGACGCGACGGGGGCGGCATTGAAGGCCGACTGCCATTCCGTGGGCAGGACATAGTTGCCTTCGAAGTATGACCCAAAGTCTTTCCGGAACTGAGGAATCCCAAGCACCGAACCTGCCGCTTGGATTTCGAATGCGGCCAGGACGATGGTCCAGCAGGCATAGACACACCACATACAGGCTCCAGGGTAGGCTTTGAAGGACTGCCAGACACCCAATTCGTGGTCCTCTTGATTGGCCAGATGACCTAGCTGCTCGTCGGCCATGACCTCGAGATGGTCGATCTTGAGCTTCTCCTTTGGGAGCGCCTCGTTGGACTGTCGCTCGTGGTCGCGCTCGGGCTGAGAAATATTGGGATTTTCCATGATGGGAGTGGCAAAAAATTGATTTGAAAGATCCTGGGGTGAATTATCAATGTTGGTGCGTGAAGCTCGGCTGCGACAACAACGACAACAACAACAACTTCATGATGGGGATGACTTGTAAGACACTATATATGACTTTTCTAGAACGTGGGCTAGACTCTAGCACCCATGGTAAGGGGGTTAAAAGGCGGGGAGCACGCCATGAGGGCTGGTTTCTGGGGTCGGCGGGATGCTTCCTCTTGCCGCATTTGGAAAGACATACTGTAGTTTTCACGCGACCAGGTTTTCGGTGGTCGTCCCGCACGGCCAATGGCCGAAAGGGCACGCGGAGGCTAGGATTTCCTAAACCAGTATACACCTCCGTTAAGCTTAAAGGCTTATATGAAATTTCTCTGGCCTCGGATTTCGCTTCATGGCGGTATTCTGCCGTGATTGCGCTCTTGATGCTATACTGATTCCTCGGTTACTGGCTGTTTCCATACAGCTCGACACGTATAACCACCAATACGCACATCCACAACACCAGAATCTGCTTGGCTTTATTCCCAAGTATTCCTCAATGTGGAGCATGGTTACTCTGCACGACTTGACTAGGGATTGAAGCAGCCCGATGCCACGTGCTCGAGCATTTTTGGGACCTAGTACCGTGTTTGCATATATTACCGCTGGTAATGGGGACAATCTTCATCATACGACTGACACTCAATCAGCCGGTCGTTTTGCCATGAGCATATTGAGTTTTTTCAATCTCTTGCTGCAGCTGCATCCCGGTCGTCTGTGCCGCTTTTCTCAGTATGTTTGCCACCACAGCCAATTGAGACGGGTGGCTGAGTTTTCTGGCCCCGTAGATCAGACCGGCAACCACAAGAGGGTCAAATATCTCTGCTTCATTGAAAGCAGCAATGGTGCCGACGAGTCTCTGAGCGTGCCATGCTGGCGATACTGACCATCCAGATCCCGCAATGGGCCTGATCAGCCGGGGTTTGTGATGCAGCAAATGGATTGCAGTCAGATGGTGAGCAAAATTCGCCATCAGAGCGCAAGAATTACTGAAGATAATGATTGGAAATGGTGGACTGGTTGGGCCGCCTGCAGTCACAGAGTCCGAGTTGTCAACTTCAAAAACTTGTTGCATTTCTTCATTTCTCGCAAAGTACCACAATTCACAGTCACTCCAGCACGACTGCCAGACGGCAGCCACGGGCAACCTGGTTCGCTGTCCTGTATTGAAGTTATTATCGGGTATCATTAATGCGCGCGCTAGGTTAGAAAATGCTTGGTGAAGCTGTTGTTTGTTGGTCAACGTCTGCCCAGGTAAGACTGTTCTGGCACCTTCAACAACGAAGGAAAGATCAACTCGAGTTGTCGAGATAGACGCCGTGAGTCTTGCTGCGATCACGAGGCGTGCCATAACCTGCCACTGTCCTTCCTGCAGACTGTCCGATCGGACATTCAAGTCCTGCTGTAGGGCCAGTGCGAGATTGCTCCAGCTTCCAGGAGGATTTAGAATCATATCTCTTAATGTGAGCAGAATCAGAGCCGTCGCCCTATCCTCGTCCCCCGCGTTGGCAACTGATAGTGTCGCCTTCAGGGCATACTCAGCAGATCTTGCATCATCAGCTTCTGGATGAACGCCCTGCGAAAGATGCCTTTGGCAGCTAGACAAAGCCAGGATGCTCTTACACAAGGCACCACATGTTTTGGCCTTCAGCAGTGCATCGATGCCGAAAAATGCCTCTCCCACACCAAGATCCAGCCGCGGTGCAATCTGATACCGGAAAAAAGTGAAAAGCTCTATTACACCTTGTTCATCCTCCTCATCGAGGATGGCTTCCGAGTTGGCAATGTCAGCGCGGGGGAATAACCGTTCCAAAGTGGGGTCTCGGGAATCATCTGGGACAGAAAGCGATGACGGTTGAGGGAACGGCGTTTCAATGGAGCCGAATGAGTCAAAGTCCTCTGGAAACGGTGTTCGAGAAGTCTGCGGTGATGCTGGGAGTGGAAATTCTGGCTGGATGGCAGAGTGCCGTGACGTTGGCTCAATTGTATTTTGGTATTGGATTACTCCACTGTCCGATAATGGCTCCGATAAACTTCCATTTTGATTCTGGATTCCTTGGCTATCCGAGGATGGCTCCGACGCATTCTGTTGATGTTGAAGTGCACTGGTCGTCCTCAAGAGTGGTCGAGTTCCACGAGGACGTGAGACGCCGGTACCGGATGTTTGGCGTCGTGGTGTAGATTCATTCTGGTCGATAATATTGTCAGTTGACGACGGTTTTGCTTGTGTCGACGCGCCTCTTCGAGAGTCGACAAACGTGATGTTTAGACCGTAGCGGCACGTCAGGTTTTTGGTTCTGCAATTCCGGCAGACTGGCTTTCCCTCGTCGCACTTTCGCCGCCGACCGCGACAGGTCAAGCAACCTGAGCGCACACGTCGCCTAGGAGGGATTGCTCCAGAATCTTCCTGCATGGCTGCATGGGGATTGCGAGCGGCTGCACAAGGGCGACGATGAAGAAGTTGCCAAAGTAGAAAGTCGTGCCTCCAAATGTTGTTCGTAGTGGGGATGTCGCTTCTTGCTCTTGAGGGCCAATAATAAAGGTTTGGGGGACCGTGGAGAAGCCCAAGGAGCCCCGCGGCGTGGCGAACAAGGACATTGCCCCCATGTACCCGGCAGGTGTTGAATGCTTAACAATGCCTGAAACAGCAAGCCGAAGCACTTCTCAAGCTTCCCTCTAGGCTCTACGTAGAGCTAAGCGGGCGCCTCAGTAAGCCCACCATCCGGATGGCCCAGAACTGCCCACCGCGCACTCAATCCCCCCCAACCTGCCTGTCCGCCGACTCTTCTCGCGGGATGGCCCACGCCACAAGATCTGATGTGCACAAATCATCCATTCACCCCTCTCCACGGGACGCTCGAGATGCTACATGTGATCCAAGCAGCTCCGGGCACTTTATCTTCTGCTAGTAGCCATGTCTCGGCCGGATTGGATCTGTGCCGGCAGAAATGCCCTTTACCTCTCCAGTGTCTAGGTTTTGCCAATTCACTACAACGGTTTCAAAAAAAAGTTGCTCGTCGAAAGAATCGTTTGCATACCTTCGTTCCAAATATCTGAAAGAAAAGAGCCATGGCACCTTCAGCGACCCTCACCGGCTCTCACCTAGCGAATGGTGACATTCCGGTTGTTAAACAGGCCATAGTCAGTCAGGTCGAAGTTGCCAATGGAGACGTCGACGCTTCAGATCTTGACCAACCGGCGGCTTCCACATTTACTCGGTACAAGAATCCTTCGCTATACGTTACACCAGAACACAGCGTTTATCTCGCTGAAAGTTCGATACCGAAGCCATCAGCAAGTGAAGTCCTAATTCATGTTCGTGCCACTGGTATTTGCGGCTCAGATCTTCATCTGTGGCACAGAGGAGCTATTGGCCCTCTAATCGTCGACCACTCGCACATCCTGGGCCACGAAGCATCCGGGGTGGTGCTCGAGGTTGGGTCGGCTGTGACACATCTCAAGCCCGGAGACAGGATAGCCATCGAGCCCCAGGTCCCGTGTCAGACATGCTTCTTGTGCACCTCGGGCAAGTACAATTTGTGCGAGAAGGTGACATTTTCTGGAGTGTGCCACGGTGGCACAATCAGGCGGTTCTTGACACACGAGGCTCGCTATTGTCACAAGATGCCTGACAGCATGACGTTTGCACAAGGTGCTCTCTTGGAGCCGTTGTCGGTCATTCTGCACGCCATACGACAGTGTAAGGGGTCCATAGGCATAGGCCAGCCAGCCTTGGTTTGTGGTGCTGGCCCGATCGGTCTGATCGCCCTGGCCGCCGCAAGAGCATCTGGCGCCTGGCCTCTGGTGATCACGGACGTGGACGAGTCGCGGTTGGAATTCGCGAAGCAATTTGTTCCAGGGTGCCAAACGTACCACGTCCAAACTTCAGAGAGCCCCCTCCAGGCGTCTGAGGAGATCAGGCTCCTCTTCGGATGTGCAGGCGGCCGCGACGTCAACAAGGGTATTCCCGACATCAACGAATACTACGCACCCTCAACGGTACTAGAGTGCACGGGCATCGAGTCCAGCGTGGTCACCGCCGCGTACACCTGTCGACGAGCCGGCGTCGTCATGGTCGTCGGGGTCGGTCGGAGCGTCATGAACAATCTCCCCTTTATGCACCTCAGTTTGGCAGAAATCCAACTCAAATTCATCAACCGGTACAACGACACGTGGCCGGCCGGCATCAATGCCCTGGCAAACAGCCAAGTACTGAACCTCGACTCGTTGGTGACACACAGATTCCCACTGGAACAGGCTGTCGAGGCTCTGGAATTGTCGGCCGATCGGACGAAAAGGAGCATCAAAGTCCAGATAGTGGACGACCAGGATATTCAGGTATGAAAAGAAAAGAAAAGAAAAGGGGGATAAGATGGATTTTGATGGGAGGAGGGGGGAGGGGGGGAGGCCAATGATGGGTTGCTCATTTTAATATTTGTCAACGTCTAAGAGGGACTATAGATGTGTAAAAGATACGCCCTTTCAAATCAGGACCTAGATAAAAAGACTTGGAGACAACAATCTTTCATCTATTGCTAATAATTTTCTCCTTCCCCCCCTCCGTTGCAATCCACAGCAGGAGCCGAGACAAATCACAAAAATGGGCATGTCAAAAAATTTACTCATCCCTTCACTGTGAGCTATGTGTGTGTGTCTGTGTGTATGGTTATGCGAAAATGCGCAATGGCTTGTGCAGGTAAAAGCCCGGATCGTTGAACCTCAAGCCCCTGTCCAGCGCACTAATCCCCTCGATCTCCTCCCCGGTCAAGTCGAAGCTCCCAGCTCCCACATCCAAGTTCTGTTGCAGCCGGTTCACGTTATTGGACTTGGGGATGACGGCAATATTCCGCTGCGTTGCCCATCGTAGCAGGACCTGTGCCGGCGTCTTGCTGACCCGGTCGGCGGCTTTCTTGACCACCTCGGCGTCGAAGAGGAGCGGCGTGTCCTTCGCCCGCGCCCGGAATGCGGGAGGTAGTTCCAGGAAACTCTGCGGTCCGAATGACGAATATGCTGTGATGACGATCTTCTCCTCCTGGGCGAGCTCCACGAGTTCCCGCTGGACCAGGTATGGGTGGTGTTCGATCTGGAGCGAAGAGATCGGGTGGCGTGCGTATGTTTGGATATCGTAGAGAAGTTGAGCCTGTGCGTTGGAGATTCCAATGGACCGGGCGATGCCCTGGTCGACGACTTCTTCTAACGCTTGCCAGGTTTCCTGGACTGGCACTTTGGCAGTTTCGATCACCTTGTGTTCTGGATCCATCCACCAACCCTTGATTTTGGACGTCAGTTGAATAAGACAGACTTGTGAGGCCTTTTTACCTCTGACCACCATGACGACTTACAGGATATCTCAGCTTCTCAGGCTCAATATATTTGAGCGCAACAGGGAAATGAATCAGATATAGATCGATATATCCAAGGCCCCACGCTTCGTTCTGTGCCTTGGCCATAGCTAGTGCATGATCTCTCCGGTGGTAGTTGTTCCAGAGCTTGGTCGTCACGAATATGTCCTCGCGTCGAACGAGACCTTCGCTGATGGCGCGACGAATTCCTTCGCCAGCCTCCTTTTCGTTCTGATAATCATATGCACCATCGAAAAGTCGATATCCAACTTTGATGGCCTGACAACGGTGAGCTTTTTTCAGGTCCCAGGAAAATCGACCAGAACAAGTAATCGATCCAGGCTTTGGGAAGCATGTATTGAGAAATTTTGAAACTTACGTTGTACACAGTATCGGCAGCCTTGTCGGCTGGCACTTTCCACAAGCCAAAGCCGACCAGGGGCATTTGGTGGCCCGAGGCTAAGGTGACGGTGTCCGGAGCCATGCTTTTTGGGTGTATAAAGAAAGAGGTGGGCTATTGTTTCTGTCGTCTCTGGTGAACCTGCTCACACAAAGGCCTTAACAGTGTATTTGGAAGATGCGATTCTCGGTCACGAGAGGCGATTGAACAGTAGATTCAACGTCGATTGCTTTTATTCTCAGAGTGTATTGCCACGTTGGTTGCTAAAGTGTGGGGCTTGCCATCAAATCTAAAGAATTCAGATCTCATATCGGCGCTTGCGTAATGGACAAGCTTTTCTTTTTTGGTTTGAACAGGTTCGTCAGCGGCAAACTACGTGAAAGGCGTAGTGCCGACCGTATGTCCCGGCTCGGCTTCGAAGGGTTTAGCCTCTTTCCACCCGATTGGGAAGTCAGACGCCCTCTCTACCGGGAAAAAGGCAGGTGTAGGCTATTTTGCTTTGCTTGCCCGCCTCCCGAGTGTCAGCATTGATTGGTCTCTGATTCATCAAGGAAAACACCTACGGTGGTAAGCATTTTAATCCCTAGAGAAAAAATATTGCTGGAATCTTTGTTGATGCTGATCATAACAACCTTGGAAATTCGTGATTGCTAGATACCGTAGCTCCTCTAGATAGTGTCTATCTGATAGATATACCACAGATTTTCATTCAGCATCCTTGAAAAAAGATCGCATCCACCAAATCGCCCCAGAGTGAAAACCATGCCCCCCTCTCATTTCTCTTTTCCAACAAATGTCAATTCTACAAAGTCATGCCTCAGGTCTGGGTCGGACTTGAGGCTCTCCAGGTAGCCTTTGATCCTGCCGACCATAGAGGGAACATCAAAACCAAAGAACTCGTATGCTTTTGGTCCTGGCAATGACTTGCCAAACCGTTGCTTACTCATGCATACAGCTGCATTTGCGTATCGCTCCCATCCATTGGCGGCATAGGCTTCGATAGCCACGATCGGGACACCACTTTGCCTTTGAAGGACTTGGCGTTGGTATTCTCTGGATTGTGCATCGAAAAGGCGCTGGCATGGGAAGGAGACAGTGCGGACTTTCAGCCCGTGGGACTTCCGCAGTTCGATCGCAACGTTGACGGCGAGGTTGAGCTCAGCACCGGCGCCAATCAAGGTAAGGTCCGCTCTTTCTGTGACTTCTTCCAGAACATATGCCCCTTTTGCTACTTGTGTTCGGTTCGTCAACCCGGTCAATTGCGGAAGAGCGTGCCGAGATGTGGAGATGAGAGAAGACATATGTCTTGCTTTGATTGCTTCTATCCAGGCACCTGCTGTCTCTTCGCTATCACCGGGCCGAATAAACAGGAAATTGGGCATTGTACGATAGAGGGCAGCAAGCTCGATCGGCTGATGCGTAGGACCATCCTCACCCATACCGATAGAGTCGTGGGTGGCTGCGTGGATTACTTGTAGATGCTGCAGTGAGCCCATGCGGACGGCTGGGGCTGCATACAGATAGAACATGAAGAAGCTACACGTGGTAAGTATAGTGTCAGGTAGACGCAACAATGACGATCCTCTTACCTGGATGTCACGGGAATGAACATCCCAGGGTGATATGCCGCTAACCCATTTGAAATTGCTGCCATTGCGTGTTCCCTGACGCCGTAATGGACGAAGCGTCCAGTGTAACTCCCTGTCCCCAGATATGGTGGCTCAAAATCCTCTTTGTTCTTCCAACTCATGTATACAGATGGAGAAAGATCAGCCGTTCCGACTATGAATTGGTCAACTTTCTCGGCCACGGGATTGAATACTAGACCAGATGCGGCGCGCGTCGGAGTAGCCTTCGCAGGAAATTCATGTGGAATGAGCGACTCCCACTCAGCCGGTAAGTTCCCCTCCATGCGTTGGACATATTCAGCTGCAAGGCCTGGGTGAGCATTGGCATAACGTTGCAGCAGTTGATTCCATTCAGACACCCAAGACTGACCACGAGATGGGATGTCGCGGAAGAAGTCTCGGACTGCATCTGGAATGACATAATGCTGTTCTGGGTCGAAACCGTAAAGTCTTTTGAGAGAAGCAACAGTCTCTGGTCCGAAAGCCGCACCATGAGCCACGGCATCACCGGCCACGGCAGTGTCGACCCCAATGACAGTATGGCAATTGACGAATGTTGGCAGCGGTGAATCTCGAGAAGCTTTGAGCGCCTCCACAATGCCTCCAACGTCCCAACATCCGTCTGAAATCTCGATGACATTCCAGCCACAGGCTCTCATCTTGGCGTTTATGTCTTCAGTGTTGGTTAGACTAACGGCACCATCACAGGTGATTTGATTGTTGTCGTATATCACGGTCAAGTTGTTCAAGCGCATGTGACCGGCGAATGAGATGGCCTCGAGCCCGACTCCTTCCTGGAGGCAGGCGTCTCCAACCATGCACCAGACATGGTCAGATACGACATCGAAGCCTGGTCTGTTAAACTTGGCTGCTAGGTGTTTAGAGGCCATGGCAAGCCCCACAGCATTCGCGATTCCTTGACCCAGTGGCCCTAAACGACAGATCAGTGGCGCTCGTACGGCTTGAAAATAACCACTCACCAGTAGTGACCTCGATACCTTCATGTTCAATTTCGGGATGCCCTGGGCAAAGAGCATCTACCCGATCCGAGTGGTAGGACTTGAGTTGTTCAAAGGTCATAGCTCGGTATCCGGTCAAGTGTAAAAAGCTATACTGAAATAGACAAGTGTGCCCGTTGGATAGCACGAATCTGTCTCTGTTGATCCAATTTGGAGTGTGAGGCGCATATCGCATCACATATTTCCACAAAGCAACACCTATTGCGGCCATACCCATGGCACCGCTGATAGGAATATATTAGCACCGAGAGTACAATGAAGGCACTGTAAGATCAACACACCCTGGGTGACCACCTTTGAATTGCTGGCATAGGTCGGCGATGAGAACCCTAAAGCGCTTCAACACAAGCTCTTCTTCAGTGGTTAGTCGACTCGAACTGCTCATTTTCGATACTTTTTGTTTGTTGGTCTCTCCGTTGACCAGCTTGTGGTCGGGGTCTGAATACTGCTCTGATTTTCCTCTAGGGGCGATCACGATCGAACCCATGTTGTCTGCAGTTGCCGATGTCAGACTGAAGCGAGATTCGATCAAGATAATAACAGGATATAGAATTAATGTCGATGAAAGACCAGTAAGCTGGACGGAGACGAGGCTGATGAAAAGTATAGTATACGAGTCTGTAGGGCTAAGTGTACTAGTAGTTAACTAATTTGCAGCAAGGTCTGTCAAAGGCAGTTTGTCGTCCCATATGTTAGTCACAATTGAATGAAACGCGCTTCAGCGGGTTTGCCATCGTGGGCATGTCGTTCAGTTGCCAAATCAAGAAGTCCGAGGCTCCGATTTCCAGATGCCAACGGCACCGCCTAGATAGGAAGTGCCGTCAACGGACAATATTAGAATTGACACGAAGAGGCCACCCAGTCAGTACGGAATCAAGGCATCTCTCCATGGCCCGGGGGCGGGCCCGCGTCCCAAGGTATGCAGGGTGCGTACACTGTCCACAGGGAACGAACTTGCCTTCGTGTCCCAACAACTGGACCTATATATGTTGATGGGATGGATGGATAAATGGTCATGCCCATGTTTGCAAGGAGCTTTGAATGACGGTGGTATTATGGTATATAAAAAACTACTAGGTACCTATGTTCATACGGTAAATAGGAGTACGGATGGAATTGTAGAATGAAATGACTTCTTCCTTACCTCAATGAAGCGGCGAAGGATGCCTGGTTGAGGGGCTTGACCAGATACGGCTTGGGCTCATAATACGGAAAATCGCAGCCACCCCCATCGCAAGTCCTGGGTCGGAGCATTTCACGTAATCACCGAAAAACTGCCTGGAAACAGTATACGAGGTACATATTTCACCAACCACCACGAAACAACCTCCTTCTTGCCTTTCTTCGCCGCGTCTTTTGTGGATTTTGCACACAATTTCGCCCTAGGCACTAATATGAGTCCCAGGTGCAGCCGGGGAAGTCACACTGGAAAAGCCCAAAGAACAAAAACAGGAAGAATAAGGGGAGATGCTGATCGTCTTCCGAGCCAGCTTCCAGAAGTTGTTGCGGAAACAACAGTTAGCAAATCCATTGAGCTCCCAGAATCTACACGTCTGTCCTGGCTGTTGGCTGGCACGCCGCAGGCGCCTGGACGCTACATGTTCGTGTGTCACTAAGATCCAGAACCCGACACCCCTTGACTTGTAGACGAGGTTACACCAATGCCCCGTTACTTGGTCTAGAGGCAGAGGTTCCTGAACTTCTAGAATTTTCTTCTGTTCTTGCGACCTCTTCTGCGCAGCTTTTCAATTTCATATACTATCAAGGAATACCTATACCTACCTATTACCTATCGCTATCCTCTGCCTATCTATATACCCCGTTCCTGACACCTACTTCTAAGACTCTATGAAGAGAGGCTCTATTCGACCGTCGACGTAGGACCCTTTCATCTAGCGCGAGAGTAGATATCTATTTTCAAAGGGACGCGGAGGGTTTTATGTGGGTAAGGTAAGTAAAGGTACGTAGAAAGGAAAGTAGAAAGGTAAGTGGGAGGTGAGCAGTGTTTTAAAAGCGGCGCAGGTCGGGTGAGCTCGGCGTGAATTTACATCTTGAGCCGCCAGTCAAGGTGTATTATCAGCCAACCAACTCCTCTGCCGCAAAATAACAGTCCCAACCCTCCCTCTCCAATGTAATGCGCACTAAACAAAACAACTCGCTCTGCACACAGCGCATGCGCTGTTACGAGGTCTACACACAAATTGCAAGACCACCCACACCTCATAACCTCGCGCCCCGTTCACCATGTCCAACGACATCCTCACGCAGCTGCAGACCTGCTACGACCAGCTGCTAACCCAATTCTTCGCCACGCTGAGCTACCTCTCGCAACGACACCCGCTGGTCGCGCCGGACCCGGACCCCAGCGACCCGTTCACAAACCCGCCGCCGGGCCTGGCCGTCGCCCGAAGAGGAGGGAATAGAAGGCCCCAAATATCCCAGACCGCAGGTGGTGGTGCTGCAACGAGCCCCGCAGCCGCTGGCGCCAGCGACGCTGCTTCTTCAGCACAACAACAACAACAGCCGCCCGCCGCGATCGTCAACCCGGGACCCGAGGACACAGAGCGCGCGCCTTTCCCCTTGCACCCGGTGGCGGATCGGACCTTCGCGAACGCGCAGCGCGAGCTGGCCGAGGACCTGGTCCTCAAGGGCCAGCAGATCGAGATGCTGATTGCGCGGTTACCGGGGATCGGCACGGGTGCGGCGCAGCAGGCAGAAGACATCAAGGTGCTGGCGGACAAGGTGCAGAAGATGGAGCAGGAGAGGCGGGCGAAGAGGAGGGAGATGAAGGAATACGCGGATCGGCTGGAGCGGGTCATCATGGCCATGTCGGTGAACGTGGATTACGGTGACGGTGACGGCAACGACAAGGAGGGCATGAACGGGCATGGATGAGGTCGTGAGTGGTGGTGATAATCAGAAAACGTCAGTTATTGGTGCGCCATATCCTGAGGAACAAGGGACATCGATCGAGAGAACCTGGCAGGAAGAGAGAACACCTCTGCTGCTTTCTATAAATGCAGTTCATTCCAATAATGAGAGAGGTCAGGATCTCTCCCTTTCGGGTCGTTCACGCTATCCAACTCCTAGAACAAAAAGGAAAACATCCAACAACTTCGACATCGAGGTCGCCAAAGAAAAGTCCTGGGTCACATACAGACCCGCCGCCACGCCGGCTATCGCCATCAAGGTCGCTATACCATCATACTACGCCGCCTGTTCAATGCTCTTTCCTCCCTGGAACTCTCATTGAGTCCCGTTCCTCCTCCAGAAGATGCCGCCTCTTTTTCTTTGAGGCTGGAACTTATGCTGTGCGAGCGCCTGAAGTCCTTTGTCGCGGAAGTTCTGCCGCTGGATGTTGCGTCTCCACGCAGACTTGCCGCAGAGCTCGGTCGTGAAGACGGGACATTTGCGTCAGACTTTGTGGATCCTGACGAGAGATGGCGAGGTGCAGAAGGGAGATTAGCCGAGTCACCTGAAGAAGGCTGCATAGAATGCCTTCTAGTTGTAGTTGTCGCGCTCGACAACGGTTTTCGTCTCGCCCCAGCAGAACTTTTTGATGACCTGTGGTCATCCGCGTCTGTCCGCATTTCTTTCGAGTCATCGGCAGGTGACGAGAGTGGCGGGTCGAAAATACTCAATCGGTCCACAGCACTCTCAAGCTCGTCCGCAGTGTTGCGTTTCAGTTGTTTGCCCGACTTCCTGGTCTCGTCATCTTCCTTTCCCTTCTTCTCTTTGCCCCTCAAAGGGCTAACTGGTTCATCCTTCTTGGAAGCAGTCGAGGTCGGCATTGCTAGATCGTTCCATCTGTCATCCTCGTGATGGATTTCGCCCTCCTGCTTGACTTTGGCGCCTTCAGACTTCGCCCGTTCCACACTCGTGCCTATGTTGTTCGAAGGGTTTTCTTTTTGCTTCTCAATGCCCTCTATGGCTCCCACTAACCCCTTGCCAGGCCTTCGCATCTTATCTCTCAGGTTAGGCTCGGCATAGCTGATTTGTGGTCTCGGCCGACGAGATCCCCTTCCTATGCTCCCATTAAGCACGTCCTCCACCGAGTTCAGAACCGCCGCTTCTTTCGTTTGGTGTGTTGTGCGGGAAGATGGCTCTGTGGACACGGGCGAGAGAATATCAGCGGCTTCTGCAGCTGGAGTCTTCGGCGGAATGTCCTTCTCTTCGTCTTGATCATTCGAACCACTGACAAGGCTGTCAATAACCACACGAGCTTGAGACTCTTTTCGCCGTGTCGATTTGACAATTGTGTGGTTTACCTGCAGATCTCGGTCGTCTTTGAGCTTTTCGGGCACTTGCACCCTTCTCTTCGCAGGGGAATTTGTACTCTTGGGTGCGAGGATCTTCCTGGTTGCGACCGCGGGTTTCTGAGGGCTTAGTTGCTTCGTAAGATCTATCGCGTCCCCATTTTCTCGCCCTGGCGGTCTCGTAAATCTAGACGCCTTTTTGCTGTTGACGGTAGCGTTGCTCCAGATCTCTTGCCGACGTTGATAGACAAAGTCATCATTCTCGTTCGATGTGTGTTGAAGAACAGGCTCGTCAAGCTCAGAGACATCCAATTTCCGTTTGGCGCCTGATTTCAGTAACTGCTGGCTCGGCTTTATTGGCTGTTCATCCGGGACAGGGGTTTCTTCGGTCGGTAGATCGTGAATAAGGGCGCTCGTTCGACGTTTCCGCCTCCTTTCCAGAAGTGACGGTAACTGCATGACTTCCTCCCCAGCATTCTCATCCTCTGACATCCGTGCAGCATCCACCTCGGGGGGTTCGGAGGGGACGTCAAAGTGCACGACTGGAGGAGGTCCGATCTCCGGCGACTCTGCCGCTTGTTGGAGGGCAGCCTCTTCCCGCAGGGCTAATAGTTCAGAGGTCTCCAGCGTTCTTCGCGGATAAAGTTTGTCTTCGTGGATAGAGGGTAATCGCCCATCGTACAGATCTGCCCTCTCCTGAGCGAATGCCTCTCTGGTCGACAGCCGATTCCTCCACTCTTGTTCCGTCGCACTACTCATCGTCGTCCTGACGAGCCTGCTTTTCCGTCTTCCTTTCCGCGCCGCCTTTTCGGGTATGTTGCCCATCTCGACCAGCATCTCGGCCACCTCTTCGACTTTCTTGTTCAAGCGGTCCCTCAGGTCGAGAATCTCTGCGTTGACGGAACTAGTCGCGCGCCATCGTTCCGCTTCCGCCTGCGCGGCGATTGCCTGTTCTCTCAACGATACATTCTCGGCCACGAGGCGGGAGATCTCGGTCTCGAGATTACGGATGCGTTGCGACTGCGTCGAATTGACACGGGCGATTTCGCGGTTTTGACGGATGAAGCGGCGTTTCACTGCGTAGGTCCGTTCGTCAGCGTGCGCCAGCACTGAATAGCGAAGAGTTTGAGACTTCTGCAAAGGCGGTAGACTTACGGGATTCAAAGCTTTCTGTCGGTGGAAGGGGGGGATCATTGAGCTTCGCCATGGCAGGTCGTGGTTCGTATCATGTGCCGCTGGGTTATCTTCTCGTGCTTCGTGAATGATTGAATCGGTTTTGGATCTTCGAATTCAGACTAGGGCTGGAAGGCCAGCAAAGACAGCACGCTCTGCACGTAGCAATGCAGCATAGGCGATAGATTGGGAGGTCAAGGGCAAGGGCTGCTGTTGTACAAGGGTATTTGGGGGTTTGTGGTCGGGATAACCGAAAACGGCGGCGTCAACAACGTGCCTCTTTTGGTCTAGTCCCCGACTTGGCACCGATGACGTCCAATGGAAGACGCGTTTTCGTGAATTTGGGGGACATTCCGCGATATTATGGGAGTCGTATCGCCCTCAATCAGGACTTGCGAGTTCAATATTAAGTGCATGCCCTGGTGTTCAATGCGGAACGAGAATTGCACATAACACACGACATACCCCTCACGACCTCACGACTTCACTTCGAGACCGACGATACCAAGGATCCAGTCCCTCCATCTCCTACTACCTCTATCTCCCCTCTCTGTGTGTGCATAACCCTCCATCCCCGCCACAGAACCCAACCTCCGTCCAAAAATGTCCTACCACCCCCGTCACATGGACATGTACCCCTCCACCTCCTCCGGCGGCGGCAGCAGCAGCAGCAACACATCCTCGACACTACGATCCAGCGCACAGACACCTGCGCAATCCCAGCTGCAGGCCCGGATCGCCAGCAAGCGCGCCGAGCTGGAGAACCTGCGACAACTGCGCGACCTGAGCGCGCACCTGACGGCGCAGCTGGAGCAGCTGGAGACGAAGCTGGGGAGCCTGCGAGACGGCGCGCAGGCCGTTGCGCTGGTGCTGGCGAACTGGGAAAACGTGCTGCAGGTCATTGGGATGGCGGCGATGAAGGTGCCGGTGCCGCAGTCGCAGTCGCCTCCCACCGCCGGTGCACCTGATGACCCGGACGGCGGCAATGTGGATGGAGGAGCAGGAAGAGATGTGGTAGGAAATCCAAAGACATCGCAGGAACGAGACCTGCCAGTACCGTTGGTCAGAATACCTGTACAGCCCAAGACGGAAGATGGTGGGTGAAGAGAAAATCGTACCCGGCCACGAATAAGGGTGTTTCATTCGGAGGCGGGACCAAGTGTGTGCGTGTGCTTTGGTTTGAATCTGGGCGGATCGGTACAGGACGAAACGAATTGCTTTGATGCCCTGGACATGGTATCCTTGTTGCGCGCTATAGAAGACGATGCAGAACATAATCGATGAAACGCTAAGTTCAATGAATGAGGTATGGGCATAACTCTACGGCTCGCTTGACACTGTGCCCCAAACACCTATGACACCGAAATCATTGCCTGCCGGAATGATTTTGCTGCCCTTTCATGACCAAACATGAGACTGGTTTTGTCCTTGCCAACTCCTGCGCTGAAGAACAAGACCTTTGAGCCAAAGGAACACATCTCACACCAGGAAAATATATCTCCACAAACATTCAGACGGGAAAGACACAGAAGAGTATCATGAAGCAGGCGCGACAGCACTGTTCTGTCCTTGAGTCGCCGGGTTCCCAACACCACCCGCCTTCTCCTTCTCTTTTGCTGCCAGGATCTTAGCGGCGATTTTTTTCTTCTGCTTTTCTGCCCACTCACGACTCGCCTGTCTACCTCTCTCCGCCGCCTCCGCTCTGGCCTTGCGTGCGGCGTCTTCCTTTTCGCGTCTCTCCTTCTCTAGACGTTCCATTTCGGCTTTCGACCGTTCAAAGACCTCCTTGCCCTTAACCTTTTGTTGGACGACATCTTCTTTGGTCACCATGGACTTCTGGCCATTCGCCAGCTGGGCAATTGAGGCTCGAGGATTGACGGAGCTGGTAGTGCGACGGACGCTGGCTTTCGGGTTTGCCACCTCCGAGGCTTTTGATTTTGGACCCAGCGATGTTGGGCGTGGTTTTGGCTGGATTGCTACACCCGGTTTAGGTTCAACATTCTCCTTGTTTAATCCAGTGGCGTAAATGCTCATCCTTGCTTGGCTGGCCTTGTTCTCTCGTGGGACAACGCTCGGACGAGATATCTTAGCGGGCACCGGTCTCGCCTTGAAGGACTTTTTCTCATTGGCAGCTTCTTCCTCACGCTTCATCCGCTCTTCTCTCTGGGCCTTCAGTTTAGCTGCCACCGCTTCCCCTGGTAGGCTAAACTTCGGCTTCGTGGGAGACTTGGTAGATTTGGAGGGTACGAATCCGGGCTTGCTGGTCGACAGCGGGCCAGTAGCTGGCTGTTTCTTGGTCGTGTTCGTGGGGTTCTTAACAGGAGAACTAGAGAACGAAAGCGGCGGTGCTGCACTCTGGCTCGAAGACACTCTGGACTTGTGGCTATCGACGACGGGTCGCTTGGTCGGCTTTGCAACGGTAGTTACTTTGGCTGTTGGATTGATAGAAGATCCACGGGCAGCGGTCAATTTCGGGCGCGTCGAAGATGCACCACCTGCTCCAGCATGCTGAGGAGGGCGCCGAGACGGGTTTGCTGGTTGCCGACCAGTCAACTTTTTCTGAGGGTCTACAGCAGGTGTGCCCGCGTGAAGATTGAGGCGGGCTGGTGTGGTCTTTCGCGGTTTGACTGGAGATTCGATCTTGAGTTCGTCCAAGGCAGGCAAGGTCTCTGAAATTTTCTCAATCGCATCTTCCAGAGCATCAATTGCTTCGACAGAGTCTTCGATTCGTGGTGTTCGGGCGCTGACCCGGTCGGCGAAGGATTCTGAAGACTTTCTCTCCTTCAAAAGAGTATGCAACCTGCCGGGCGTCCTCGACGTGATGTTCTCCACAAATGAATCTTCTATAGTGTCTGGAGCAGGTGACGTGACCTCATCCATGGTTTTATGCACTGTTGGATCGAATTTGGGCGTCTTTGGAAGACTGGTGTGGCTGCGTTGTGGGGTCAAAGTTGACTCGGTCACCCCTTGCTCTTCCCGAGTCGCGTCTACCGTCACTACTGTTACTTCGTTGTGGACAGTAACATGTTCGACGGAGACAGCTGGTCGCGTGTCCTGTATACTGTCTTTGGCTTCAGAGGATTCAACGTGATAGCTGTCATTCGCGTCCTCAGGCTGCAGCTCCTGCGACTCGTCCGATTCTCCCTTGCCAGACTCTTCTCCCACCTCGTCATCCTTTGTTTTGCGCCCTTTCCTCCTGCTCTTAGCTTTCAGCATGGGCTCGGCCTGTTCGTCGGTGAAGGGGTCTTCGGTGGTCGAAGGGTTGATCTCGGTGGTGATGTCTTTCAATGGGGGCCGAACAAGATCCTGGTCCGCGTTGGCGTCGGCGCAATCATCCTGTAGCGAATTATTCGCATTCGCGTCAGCATCTTCGTAAATGAGCTGCGCTTCCTCTTGAGCCTGGGCTCGCAGGGCCGCACGAGTCATGCGCATTGTTACGTGATGTCAATATATCAGGAGCTTTCAATAACTGTTTGCTAAGGGCGTTCTCAAAGCTGATACCCTTGGTCAGATCTTACTTTAAGGATCAAGGCCCGTGACGCGCTTTGTTTGGAAACGGAAGTTACCCGGCAACCATGCATGTGTTGCTGCTTTAATGTAATCCACGCCAAGGTTCTTTGCTCAGCCTCGCCTCGAATTCCTCACACTGGAGCCTAGCCCATGTAGTTAGTATTTGCGGCTCAATAACAAAGGAGAGGGCAAAAGAGACACTCAGCGGACATTCAATACATTATCTAGACCATATTTTGGCACCGCTACTTCATATGGCTCCAGCAAAAACCTTTCTCGATGACCCAATGCAATTTTTGCCCAAAAGAAGCATGAATACTCCATCTCTGCGTTTCCCCCTCTACATTTCGCTCTGTACATCCATTCCGAAAAGTCCTCCTTGACATGCAACGTAACCTGGAGCATATCTTCCCCGGCACGAGGCCAGTTACCTGCCCTTTGCAATCGCAGCCAACTGACTCGCTATCTCGGGCAAAACGTCCTCCTTGTTCCAGCGCATGATTTGCTCTAAAACAATAACGAGTGTTTCCAGGTGCTTGATCACAGTTGCGCAGTACACATCCAAGACACTCATATGATATGCGGTGACATTGTTCTTCACAACAGTATAATGAACCGAAACTTCAATGGTCGGCCCAACAAACGTAATGGAGAAGGCGAGAGGTGCGATCTTTTCGTGGGGAGAGCTAGGCGCGTAGCAATTGTGGACGTCCGTAAGCTGTTGGTAGAGGTTGATCATGCAACTCGCGGCCCCCGCAGCTTGATTCTCGGCTTCAAAGGGAGTCTTCCCAGTACTATATGCCTTTCCTTCAATCACTAGGGTGGGAAATCGAAGGAGGGCCATATCCCCGACGGGGTTGGAGTAAAGGAAATGTTCGGATTCCAATGTACTGAGAAGGCTGTCCACCTGCAACTCGTCGATTCCATGGTCCAACAATGCTTGAGCTACCGTATCATGTGCAAGACCAATAGTGCAATCAGGTCGAGGAGTCTTGATAACGACGACGGGTTCTTCGATTGCCGATTCCATTGCTTCGGTGTGTGGCGTATCTGAAGATGAGCCGGAGGGTGTTTCGACCCGTCGTCGCTTTGTAGGCCTATCGCTGGTGTTGTCAGATTCGTTGTTGACTGGTAGCAATGACGGAAGCTTGGGCTTCAAGTTCGGGTTAAAATCTAGGTCAAAAGTTAGCACGCGGACCATGTTCTCAGTTAGAGTGTTGGAGAGTACGATACCGGCCTTTCTCGCAAATCCAAAATCCGAACCCGTATCCAGTGCCTTGAGAGCTGAAATAACAACCTCATTCCAGTCATCTTCTCGGTAGTTTGCTCGAACGACCCTAGCAAACTCCTTCGACATGTGCTTAGCGACGTTGGATATTTCACTCAGCCTCTCATTGGATATTTCACGATTGAAAATAGCTGCCAGCTTGGAATGGATATCCGCCGGAGGCGCCATGTACTGTATGAAAATCTTGACTTTCTCGAGTACCCCATAACGGTAACAAGCAGGGGACACCCATGTAGTGGTAGTTTCTGTCGTCCGTTCTTCAGGCAGATCTGGAGTGACTCCGGTCCTCGTCGTCCGTGCGCGACTCTTTCCACCTCGCTTGCCGCCTCGCTTGCCGCCACCTCGCTGACCACCTCTAGCGGCGGAGGACGGACTCATTTCGGTAGATGGACTATTCAGTTGCCTTTGGAGTGTCTTCAAGTTTCGCGTAGTTAGCTTGAGTACTGGCACGTGTTCTCGTCGCTGCGTCTTGTCTGGATGATATTTTGCTTCTAGGTCTTTCTGAATCTGTGAAGTGGCAACCTGCTCTCTTGAGGTAGTAGCGGGTATGATTGCTGATGGTGAGTCTCCCTGTGGCTGTTCTTGTGGGGGCTCGGGTTCAACAATGAGTTTCTTAGTCTCGGCTCTGGTCACTAAGCGGGCGGTCAACGCCTGGGGAGATGAAGGGCGATCTTTGATAGTAGCTGTATTGAAGGAGTGTATACGTCGCGGCCGAGGAATCTTGGGGGATACCAGGTCTTCGCTCTTCGGTGCACTCTTTTTGCGAACCCCTAGCGTTGTTAATATGGCTTGTCCGTTCAGTAGAATGGGTGAATGAAAGGCATACCATTGACGGGACGTCGTCGGGTTTTGTATCTGTGTCCAAGGGCCATCTTGGAGAAGGCAGATAGGAGTTCTGTAAACGAACCAGTTCTTGCTTAAAATGGCGGCGTAGTCTGTCGCGAGTAGAACAAGGGATTTTTGAGACACCCTCTGCGTGCGAGGGTTTGCGTTCGCTGTCAAGGTAGAGCTAGCTTTTGCGGCTGTCTTGTCTTGTGAAACAGATTAATACCTTGGGGCTTTGGATAGTGGTAATCGGACCTGGTCATATTTCGATGTCCTTTGTTGTGTGGGTGACAGATAGCATTCCTCGTGATGCCGCTTCCGGTGGCATTCTTTGTTGTCTCTGAGTCAACGCACATCCTTCTTAGAACCTGATATTGGCAAGTCACTGCCCAACTTCCTCTCCCATGCTGCAGGCCGTGGTGTCATGAACAGACATTTCCTTTATCGAGGGCAGGTGCCTAGAAGCCTGCACTTTTTGATCAAACCAACGAAGGCTGAGTAGTCCAACATGCTACCTCAACCTGCTCACCTGTATTGTGCATGTCCTTTGTTATTCCTCCCCGTCATTGCTGCATGTTTAGAAGCTTTGAAGAAGCTGAAGGAACGCCAGTTTATATACGCCGGCGAATCCAGAATAGGGCGTGCGTTTCTGAGTTTTGTACTCGTTAAAATAGGTCAGGAAGCATAAAGCATTGAACGCCTGCGGTAGACGCAACTCCTATTCCCGGGGTACGGGGTTCGTGGATAGCGGGAGACTCTAGCTAGCATGTTAAGACAATATAGATGACATTGCACCTGGTATCCGTAAATGCAAGGCTATGCCGATCTCCAAGAGAAAAGCCAACCGGGTGCTCGTGTTATCCGCGGGTCAGAGAGCTTCCGGTACCCGGAAAGCGCATCTTTCGGGCTCTACCAAGCTGGTATTAGTGGCACAAAGCTCCTAGGTTTGCTTCTCTGTGTGTTTTTTCTTTGCTGGTGGTACAAGCCCAACATCGAGTTTGCGATATGACGGTATGCGATCTAGGACGACATCGCACTCACTCATTCTACGTACCACATGTGTTCGCAGACAATTGCTGCTGTAACGGTTTCCAAGACTGGCAGGTGTTGCCCTAACCCTATAGGGAAGGTTGGCCGAATAATTTCCACCACGCTCGCGCGGTACGCAACAAATCCGCAGGCGCGCTAGATAGATTTCCTTGCCTAATCAATCAATCAAGTTATTCCACTTACAGCAGGCGAACTATGTGCATATTCTATCGATGAGTGTATAGATAGACACTGAATCTTTCTTCAGCTTGTTATTCATCAGACTGCTTCACAAAATTGAACGCCAACACGTGCCTCACTCCTTGGCTTGATTGTGACCTTGTCGCCGGCACTCATCCCGAAGGTCGTAGTAAACGATCGGTGGGATAGTACAACTGAGCCCAGAGACAACGAGAACAGTGAAGTCGTGTCTCTATAGAGGTCAAGGTATTCCACTTTGCGAGCACCGGATCATTTTCTGAAATCGGGCCATCATCAAGAATCTCTACGATGCACGGGAGACTAGGCTCCGGATTCCGAAGGTCGAGCAGACGTGAAAGGGAGCGGAGGTCTCCAATGCCCCGAACAGCTTCCCAGGTCTCGGGTTATTATGCACTCAGACGGCCATGTTTGACCGTGGCGAGTTCTGATACTGTTGTGAAGCAACACCACCAGGATGAGACTCATTCCAACCACACACAGCCTCGCGGCTGCACTTGATGTGCTGAACAAGGTCATATTACCCGAGGTGACTTCTGACGAGGCCAAAACCTACATAGGGTCCCTCCAGGCTATCCTGACGGACCTTTTTAGGCGGCAGAGCTCACAGATCGGCTTTCTGCAGGATGCCTTGCTACAAGGCGAAACCTTGCTCGCCGACATCCTGACAACACTTGAACCATCGTCTCGACGGAACCCGCCTGTTCCACGACTGGACCGAAACTTCGACGATCTCGCCGCCCGTCACGGCGAGCTGACGAACGAACTCTTCACCCTAGCTGAACGCCTTGTGGGAGAGAAGAACAATGACCCCAACTCATCGATGCTCCTGCGGAGGGCGGCCAAATGGGAGCATGACTACTACGGGGGTATTTTAACCTTGCCGGTCGATCTGCCCCATATTCGGCTCCCAGAAGAAAATCCTGGTGGGCCCCTAAGTGAAGCCTTCCTTCGACGCCTTTTGATAGGCAAACGTGGCATCACACGCCTGGGCTCACTTAAACGTCTCACTGGCGGCGGCGGCAAACAGACGTACTCGTGCGTAGTCACTTACAATGATGACAGCACAGAGACGATGGTCGTTCGGAAAGAGGATGCGGTCCCACTCATTAAACGCGGTGCTTTTCGACCACATCAGGAGTTTGCTCTGCTTCAATGCCTGAACTCCACGGACTTCCCTGCCCCGCGAGTGTACGAGGCCTCTGAGCCTGTACCTGGCCCCGATGGCATCGATGGGGCCATATGTATCATGTCACTCATGCCAGGAACCTGCCCCGGAACACTGCTCAGCTCCGCCAACCGAAGTTTCGACGAAAGCTTCCTCTTGCAGCTGGCATCTCTTCACGCAAAACTGCATGCCATCCCACTGGAGACGTTCCAGCCTTACATTGACAAGTACGAAGATTCCAAAGTCCTGACACAAACCGTCACGCAGCGATACCGCAGTGCCCTGGAACGCTGGTGGGTGTACTACACATCCGTGGAGCATCTGGAGTCCCCATACCTTGTCTGGCTATTTGATTGGATGATGAAACACGTACCGGACGATGAGAGACGTCCGGTGGTGACACATGGCGACTTCAACGTCCACAACCTGCTGGAAAAGGACGGCCAAATCACCGCCGTCCTAGACTGGGAGACGGCCGACTTTGGCGCCCCAGAACAAGATCTCGCATATATCCAACCGCTGGTCTCCAAACACATGCCCTGGGATAAATTCATAGCTGCATACGGCGCTGCGGGAGGTCGAGAGATCAACCCTAAGCATTTTGCCTTTTGTCAAGCTTACTCGATTCTCCGAACGACGTTGGCCTTCAATAGGACCACTCTGAGCATCCAAAAAGGGTGGTCTAATGACCTGCGTTTTTTTCTGGGGGAGCTCGGTTACAACGCACTTTTCATGGAAATGGGGTTGAACTATACGTCACTGCCTCCGGAATCTGTCGCGCAGCTCCCAACAACAAATGGTGTGCTTGATAGAGAGAGTGATACCGCTATCGTGGCCGCGGCGGCCGCGGAGGGGCAAACAAGCACAAACAAGAGTTCGTCATCGGGAAAATTTCACGATACAGCCACAGGGGGCCAAAAGCTGATGATTTTCGGTGACGAAGCGAACAATCGCCAAACTCCTGGTCCTCAACCGAATTGGCAAGAGAGCGTCGTCCTCGTCTGGTGGGACGAATGTAACAAAGTCGGTGGTTTTCACCGCCTGGGCCACGAACCCAACCTTCCCGGCGGTGCGAAGGTCACACTTTGGACTCATCTCATCACCCCCGAGGGCGTGTCCAAGCGCACCAAGTATGTTCCTCTCCGCGACGCCGACCTCCTTCCCGGCGGAGGTATGGGAAGTGGTGACGATAGCTGCACCCATATCTTCCGAGACGGTCTCTCGAAATGGACCTTTACGGATCCAGAGCACGAGCTCTCTGCATTCATCAACCACAAAGATATCGGACCTAATCTCTCTGGATTTCCACAAAAGGGTAGCATGAAGTCTGGTTTTGCTTCCCACCATTTCGATGTCCCCGGCACCATAAGCGGCTCCGTCACGATCAAAGGCAAAACCTACACCATCAATGGCTGGGGTATTCGTGATCACGCCTGGGGTCCCCGTGATTGGAACAAGAGTATCCTCTCTCATCGTTGGGTCGTCGGTACGGCAGGGGACGCCTTGTCCTTTGTCGGTGTGACATACCACTCCTACGACGACCGCATGGCCAACTTTGGCTGGGTGGTGCGTAACGGCGTGGTCACCTACGCAAAGGACATTGATGTACTCGCGTACATGGAAGCAGACGGCTGCGTGAACCGCGGCGGAC
Organism: Fonsecaea monophora; assembly: GCF_001642475.1. Lineage (NCBI taxonomy): Eukaryota > Fungi > Ascomycota > Eurotiomycetes > Chaetothyriales > Herpotrichiellaceae > Fonsecaea > Fonsecaea monophora. Next base: position 150,945 of record NW_019173979.1, on the reverse strand, counting down.
GCGTCAAGTATGTGTTGGACTCGGACGAGGTGTTGATTTTTGAGCATACACCCGTGGAAGCCAAGGCGGCGGTGGCCTATCATCATGGAATTCCGTGCGTGGATCGCATCTGCTCTTTCAAATGCAGCAATGGTCTCGCGGGATTTTCCAACTTTGAGACGAGCAACAACATACAGGCTGGGGAACGTCGCCCGGGGTTATTGGTTGATGGGCTGATGGAGGATGGATTTTGGACGCCGTGATTCTCCTCCGGTTGCCTTGATCTCCTTGTATATAACTCCATAAGATCGAGCAGCAAAAGAAAGGTATTTTCAATTATATCGGACATTGACAGGATGCTGTCCGATTCAAGCCCTTGTTCTACTTTCATGGCAATGCATGCCTCCCAAAGTAACCACGTGCGGTCTGCTGGATACGATGACATACTCCCTAGGGATATGGGCAAAAACTAGACCACGTCGAAGTATCAAACAGTGGCTCTCGAGAGACGTCTCTCACATAGTAAGATTTAAACAACCACCCGTCTGCCTTGACACTTTAACCCTTGCTTCATAGAAGTCGACCAGGTTTCAAGAGAACAAACAAGACACATTCCCGGGTCCAATGTCATTGCCAGGCACGTGCTAGGGTAGACAAGTTCTCACTTTTTCACAAAAGTCAACCGAACACTTAAGAAAGTCATTTAGTGTCACATGCAAAAAAACATCGCGGCCAGCCCATCCATGTTGGAGTTGGACAATGGACCTGAAGATCCGATCCGGTCTCCAGGACCCTACTTTTTGCTTTGATACCCTTTGCCTGAAACGCGCCACAAAATCTACCCAGTTTTCATTTTTCACGTCCGATACACGTAAGCGGAGGCACGCGAGCCACTGGAAGATGACGACGGAGATGTCGAAGACGGCGTCCCATTATCACTCCCGATGACAGAATTCCAGAAATTGCTGTCCGAGTCGTCCGGGTGGTGGAACATGGTGGTGAGCCCGGCGTCGATGTCGGTCTGAGCGAGCAGCTCCAGATCGAGTGGCGGTGCTCCCCATATATCATTGGGTTTGGGCAGGCCGGGTTGCATGTAATAGGTAGTCGTCACGACATTCGACGTCGTGTCGGTGTTTTGAAGATAGAAGAAATTGGGTGAATTGGTTGTCGTTGTCCCTTGGGGGGAAGATGCCGCTGTAGAGTGTTCGTCGGTGTCGAACGAGACACCCCAGCGACTCAGACCTTCTCGCAGCCCATGTCTTGCATTATTGGCCATTTCCCATGCGTGGGCCATGTCGGCCAGAGCTGCATCGATCGCAGAGAGGCAAGTGTCCTGGATACTCAGTTGTGTATGGCGGCCTTTGCGAGAACATGCAGCCATGGCCAGACTCGCCTCGCTCGCGGTCACCGCACCGTGGACGAAGCTGAGTGGCGCATTCTTCAAGGTGTGCTGTGCACTGAAGCGACGGAATATTCCCACGATCGTCTCGACGGAGCCATTGCAAGCTTCAAAGGCATCGAATACCAACTTGGAATATTCCGATGAAGTCCCATGCACGTCAGCGGAGATGAGGGACCGGTTCAGGCTGATGCGCGCAGTGTGATAGATCATGCTGGAGCCATTCGTCAGTGAGATCCTCAACAAAAATCAATATATAAGGGGTATGGTCGTACTGGAGATTTGCAAGGCTCGGTTCTACCTCTTCGAGATTCGAGCTCCATCGGCTCCACCGCATATCACCCGGCAGAGAATCATACCAACTCCAGAGTCTGGCATTCAGCTTGTTGTACAGCGCTTGAAGGCAGTACTCGGAGAGGAGGTGGAGTTTCCTCTTGCAGTGTACTTGCAACTGGATATCTTTGATGATGTTTCCCAGTTCCGCTTGCTTGGTCAACAACAGCGTCGAGGCATGAGACTGGTCTCGATCGTCGTCGAAGTTGTTCTTGCGGTGCTGATCTACCTTTTGCTGCAAGAGGGACACCGAGGCCGCCTCGTCTAGGGAGTTTGCTTGGTCCCAGCTGGAACTGGTATTCAGAGGATCGAGAGTCGGTACCTCAGACACGAAAGAGTGGTCTTCATTCATGGGGGCCCTCCCGAAAAAGAGGCTGAAGAATCTGCGACTTGAGTTAGTGCAATCTACCTTTATCGTCAAAATTGAGGTGGGAACTTATCGGAAATAGTGAAGGTTAGAGACATGCGCCGCCGCAACTCCAAGTTGACAAGCAGCGCACTCTGAGCATGTTCTTCGGGCAACAGCGGTGAGCTGCTCTCGTGGACACCAAGATCTTGGGTCATCCGCAGCGCCATGCCTGAAGACTTGTTAGTCGCAACTGCCTTGTCTATCAATGTGATGTGATGTGCGCACCTGAATACATCCAGGCCTTGGACACCTTTCCCTTCCCAGTGGCAAAGACGGCACACAGCAACAGGGTCTGCGACGTTGCAATATGAGGGCGCCAGAAGCTATTGTTCGTGACAGCATCCTCGGCCGAGGCGGCGAAGTGATCAGCCAACTCTCGAACATTGTGATCGTCGGACATCAGGGCACCCAAAGCACATACGACGTGCAGGAGCGCGGACAGTCTAGGTATGGGGGTCCTCGGGTGATGTCTACAGTCCTGGCGAAGTGCATCGTGGTCCACAAGCGTGCAGAAAGGGTGTTGCCATCTGAAGAATAAGGTGATACATTCCTGGATGACAACCTTGGGGATGCTGGCGATGTTGTCCACGAGGGGTGGTTTGGCGGGTAACACAGGCTTCGATTCGTGGCATGAGAAAAGGCCAGTCCCATATGCACTCCCGGGAGCGTGGAAGACGGCTACCCCTGTTTCAGAACATCAGTCGACGTCGATGGTCGAAGGGTGAGGAAGAGGAAAAGGGGGTGAGGCAAGAGTTAACGAACCATCCTCATCTACGCCCCAGAACCCTCGAGGGGCATCGTCACGCACGGACTTTGCCGATACCTGGGGAGGCGAAGTCATGTTGGGCACGGGAGCAGGCAAGTGGTCTAGAAAATCGATGCCATCGATGATGGCGCTTCTCTGGGGCGCGGCCGAGGTTTTGATACTCGACAGCAAGAGTTCCAACGCGGCGACCCTCCCTTCTAGCGCACCAACATACTCATGCGATATTGGGGCTCGTTTCCAGTCGTCGGCACGGAATTCACATTGGACTCTGGCGGCGGTGCAGCTATTACAAGGTGTGGTTCTCGAGCATTTGATCTGGGGGCACCAAGGATTGACATCAGTTCTCTTTCAATTCATTTTCCAACGAGGGCCATTGGGACGACCGGGAATGCAACGCACCTTGCGTGTCTGACACCGTTTGCACCTGCATGATGGTAAGTATTAGCAGCAATCCGAGTTGAGTTGATTTGGGTGGACGGGGTTAGGACAGGACTGGACACAGACGCCCAAGTCTGCCCTCCCCCATCCTGCTCCGCCTGCGTTGTCAAAAGTACTTACGAAATCCTCCTCTCGCCATGTCGCCGCATCTTTAAAGAGAGAGTGTGTGTTTGTGTGTGCACGCGGGCGCCACGTGGCTTGCAGAGCAGCAACAAACACCGATGTGACTTGGAGTCTAATCTGGTCTGGTCTGATCTGATCGGGGATTGATAAGACACGCACCACCACAAGGAGGGACAACGCTACCAGCAATGAGTATCGCAGTCTAGGAATCTACAAGGAGAAAGTAGAAGAAGTAGGAATTGCAGCGTTGAGAACTGAACTGAATGATGGACGATCACGGTGGTGACGGTGTACGAGGTAAAAAGTGCTGATAAGACTAGCACGCCATTTCGAGCGACGGGGTGCAACCCCGAAAATGAGAAGATGGGGCGGGATTTGGCTCGATATGATTGGTTGGTGGGGAACGTGGAATGCCTCACACAAAATACCACAGAAACTCAATTGCGATTCTTGACCTCCATGCCTTTCTCAACGTACGTCCATTTCCGTTTCATAACCTGAGTAATATCTGGCCAGTTGGAGCGAGTCATGACTACCTACAAGTAGCGGCCTTGTTGTGTCAGAATGCCGACAACACCGTTAGGCAGCGCACAGCCACTGCCATGCCACGTGAGGTGCACGTGAGTGGCTTCTCACACAAGCCACACAGCTACATTTTACGCAGTCAGACCATCCTCATTATTGACCATCAACCACCTTACACACGCCCATCAAAACTGACCTATGAGTGCCATCCACCGCCGCCATCTCCTCTGTCCTTCTAAGTTCTCGTCATTGACTACTCTTTGTACCTAATGCATGGATCACCTATCAGACTTCATTGACTCTCGACACCGCCTCAATATCTTGCGCCACCATGTCGAACGCCCAATCGTCAATTGTGCCTGGAGGTTGCCTTCTCACCGCGTTGGGCAGCGGCTTTCTTCCGTGCTGGGCGCTCCCAAAGCGCCCGTTAGCGTGTTACCAAAGGGCCGTCGCATGGTTGCCTCGTCACTGCATTGCCACGTCTGAGTGTCCGAACTCATAAACAGATAGCAGCCTTCCTTCCACCAAGTTGACTGAACAGTTAGTTAGTTGCAGCGCAATTCAGAAAGAAATTGAAACACACTGTTCGGTTTTATTTCCATCCCAGATGGATGAGAGGCCTGAATCGCGCGACAAAGCCAATGAACACATCGAGCAATTTCGGCGAAAACGGGGAATCGAGGATGCAGGAGAGCAAAATATCTCAACCACTAATCAGCAGGACCTCGAGGCGTCTATTTCAATGTAATTTCCGATGCCTACCCCTTGTCCCCGTCCTTCTGGATGTTTGACGCATAAAGACAAGGAGCTAATCCTATCATTCCCCAGCCTCGCCGAAGGACTCTACGAAAAGTCAACACACTTCTTGTTGGAACTGATACAAAATGCTGATGACTGTTCTTACACCACACCGACACCCCGGATGTTGATCAACTACTGGAATGGACGTCTGCGCTTGGATTACAACGAGGTGGGATTTACCAGACGCGACGTTGAGGCACTCTGCAGAGTTGGTCGGAGCACAAAGTCCAGCTCCGGAAGTCAGATCGGTGAAAAGGGAATCGGTTTCAAGTCCGTTTTCAAAATCGCCGATGTTGTTTCGATAGCCTCTGGCTGCTATTCCTTCAAGTTCGACAGGACGAAAACAAACCTTGGCATGATCACTCCTGAGTGCGACACTTTTCCGGTCGAGCCACTCCCTGGCTTTACCTCAGTACTATTGGAGCTGCGTGGCCGCCGTGGCCAGACGAAGTTGGTCGACGAGACGGAGTTGGTCGACGAAATGAGATCAATGGACCCGAGATGCCTAATGTTTCTAAGAAATTTGAAGGAAATCCACATTGCTGCCTCGCCTCTGGATAAGCCCAAATGGGAAACCACTCTAGGCCGCAGTGACGATCAAGCTCGGCAAGCTACGACCTTGAGCTACGGTGATAAGTCTATGACTTACTTGGTCCGTCGTCATATTGTCACTCCATTGCCGTATGAGCAGAAACGCCGCGGCCGCGACGAGTCCGCTATCCTGCTGGCATTTCCGTACATCGATGCCCAAGAGACCAAGCTTGAGCCGCAGCAAGTCTATGCATTTCTTCCAATACGCGATTATGGGTTCAAGGTAATTATGTGGCAGCTTCGCCTCCTGTCTTGCGTGCATGCTTACAAGATGACAGTTTCTCATTCACGCCGACTTTCTGCTCATCGCCAATCGTGGGGACATCGACAGCTCGTCCCAATGGAACACCGCACTCCGCGAAGCAATGCTGGCTGCTTTCTTGGAAGATATTCAGTATTTCCAGGGCACGGCATTTCGCTACACCTGGCCTAGATACCTGCCAGATTATTCATATAGGTTTGACTTCTTCAGAAACTTCCGCACCAGATTGGCTAAGGAACTTCCTGAAAAGCCCATCCTGGAGTCGGAAGACGGTCAGTTGAGGTCACCCAACACTGTCAGATATGTGCCAAAACATTTTCGAGATGGGAGCAATATCCCTTTGATTTTAATCGACGCAACAAAATCGAAATACTTGTCCCACAAGTACTCAGAATCTGACAGCAAGCGGCTGATGGATATTGGAGTCACCACACTATCCGACAAAGAGTTCCTTGACGACCTCGGAGTCTTTCTCCGAGACCACAAAGCTCTCATGCCGGAATCGTGGCATTCCAGTATAGCGAGAGCCCTTTTGCCACTGATCCCCTCTTTCGAACTGGAAATATCTGAACTTTACCTTATTCCGTTGACCAACGGTCGCCGGGTGGCAGCATCCTCCGGCAACATATTCTTTCCACGGCCCAACCCAGATTATTTTATCCCACCAGGTATTGAGGTGTTTGAGCTGCATCGAGATATTGCAAAGAATCCCGATTGTAAACGACTCTATAAAAACCTCGGGGTCAAGCAGTTTTCCAACCCTGTGGTCCAGAAACTGATCTTGAAGAAGCACTCGAACAACTTACCGGAGCTCAATCCACCTCCATCCGAGTTGCTATCTCAGGCGCGCTTTCTCTTCAGATCAGGGTGGGAGAAACCCATCGACGACGTTCAGTTTTGGGTAGTCAAGACGAATGGAGCACTATGCCGTTCGCATGAGATATATCTTGATACAGACGAGCAATTCTCTGCATCTCGATATCTGGAAAGAGACACCCAGTTGTTTCCTTTCTTACACAGCTGCTACGATAAAGATGTCGCGTCAGAAGAACTCCCATTGTGGAGAACTTGGTTGCACACACAACTTGGCCTCTGGAAGATCCCCCGTCTTGTCAAGATTTCAGGTAACACTATCGACCCAGAGCTGTCAGAGGACTTTCGCTATATACTCAAGAGGCGTAGTTCTCGGCAAATTTTGATGCTCCTCAAGGAGAATTGGTCCGTATACTCTCGGTATATTTTCGAATCTGGGCCCACGGGTCTGCGGTCTCAGTTGGCATCGGTGTCTGTTCACTGTCGTGATGGCAGTCGGCATCCTTTGAAAGCGACGTCTACAGGCTACTTCATACCAGAGGATTGCTGCTCGGAATATTCGGTCCTCCCACCAATACTCGACATTCCCAATCCGAAAGATCCTAGATGGACTTTTCTAAAAGTGTTTGGTGTCACAGTAAACGGTGATCTTAACACTTATCTTAGTATCTTGGGGCATATTCAAGGTCGTAAGGCCTCGGTTCGCTTCGTTCGCTGGCTATATGACCGAATTCAGGGTCAATGTGAAGATAATCCTGCCCTGGTGCGGTATGTTATCCATTGACCCTTTAAAAACCAGGTAAATACTGACCACAAGCAGTGACGAATTTCTGCAGAAAAATCTCATCTATATACCGAGCTCCTCACCCAGCGACCTTCCAAATTGGGTCACACTGAACAGATGCGTGTGGTCAGGCCCCAAGTGTTTAACGCAGTTCTACAAACTCAGCGAAATTCATCCAGATCACAGAATACTCTTTGTGAAACACCTCAAAGTCAAGAATGCTAGGCTCGAGACTTTAGTATTGGAATCCAAAGCAATTACACCGTCTACACATCTGTCTCACATCGCTAGCGTTTTCAAAGAGCTTAATGAGATTATGCCGGATCCAATATCGATGGAGGACACAAAGACACTACAAAGCCTTCTCACTCTGAATATCTTCCCGCTTGATGAAGGAGGTGATTCCAACAAGGGCTTTGACGAGCTTTCCTCCGCCACCGCCGGATCTCAATGGTACATCGCCGATCGACCACACCTTCGGCAGTGCTTTCATGGCATCGTGTCTTTGCTCGCTTTCACTGTGAAAGACGTACATGCGATCAAGCGACTGATGGCTATACTGGGGCTAGAATGTAGGTTACTGTCCAAGGTCGCAAAACAGCGCCACAAAATCGATGGAGGCAAGGCACGGGGCAAAGAGATCGATATGCTGTTTCAAGAAAAAGCCAGATTTTTTGAGCGGTAAGTCCATGTGTTAGACGTCCTAATTTTACCCTAACTATTTTGTTCAACTCTTGTGGATGAGGTATTAACATTCATTTACCATGAAACAGCCTGATGCCTGAATCTGTACCAAACAAGCAACAAACTTTGGACCAACTGAAAAAGGTGAAAATTTGGCACGCGGATAGGATCCTCGCAGGATGGGACATTGAGACAACCAACCTTACCTCAGACTTCACCCGTCAAGAAAGCCCGTTCCGCGATGACGGTCTACAAGCGCTGCTCATGCCTCAAGGAGGCACAGATCCGCTGAGGATATACCTGCGAGATGACTCCAGTTTATCATGCCCCCAACTAGAGCTAGCAGAGCAACTGGCCGCCTTCTGCGGTATTCCGGAATGCGCAGCGCTGATACTCTTTATTTTGGGACAATCGAGCTCCCTCATCATCGAGGCTACTCTCGACCGCCGAGGAATTCCAAAGACAAGAGACAAGAAACTCCGGCAAGATGAAGCTGCGCCATCTCCGGCTACACAAGATGGAAGCAATGAAGAGGAAGACGCGACGACCAAACAGAGCTCTGCAACTGCCGAAGAACCTCAAGCCCCGGGAAGCCGTCGGACGATTCAGGAAACATGGATTGGGCCCGATGAAGAACAGCAGGAATACGAGGAGCCAACCTTGAAAAGGATCATTGACGATGAGGCCCAAATTGACATTAACCACTTGACATCCCAGAGTCAGAGTGAAGGTCTTCTGGATTCCAACTCTACCGACAATCAAACTTTTAACAAACAACAGACGAGACGAAAATCTCCAAACAGGGCATCATCAAATAATGAACAGATCATATCTGAAAAAAGCTCGTCGAGTCGGCCTAACTATGTTCCTCTTGATGATGCTCCACGAATAAGAGAATATATCAGGGGTCAAGGAGAGCCTTCGAGACGGAAACGCATAGCGATGGCTAGCGCTGATTCTCATGGCATTGAAACTTTGGAACGTCCAAGAATTGTTGGCCACCCTAACTGTATCTACGTCAAAGACTGTCGGGAACTCCCTCGTGAAAATTTCTCAGATCAAGCACCAGACGGGAAGGTACTTCCTGGCCGGGCGCAAATTTCCCGGTCAGGAGAATGCACCGTCTTTCTTGCCCTGGAGCCCGCATACAAGATCGATACTTACACCAAATTCCTTGGAGAGCTTTACGTGAGTCTTTTCTATGGTAGCTACGGAAGCAGCTCTCACTAATGGGACCAGGTATCTCAGCTCTTCGAGAAGTATCTTGGAGGAAGATATGATCCAGATAGTCAATGGACTAGTCCATACCGCGGAGAGGCAGGATATACATCTTTGCGGGCGGAGACGCAGTCTACAGCCACATTCACATTTTCCGACGGAGCAGCAATGACAGAATTCCTCATACATTCCGGTTCTGGATGGAGGAGGAATGGAGACTACCCGGGTTACCACATTTTGGTGAAGACTACAAACGGCGGGCAAGAGTCGCTATTTACAATGAGCGCAGAGGAGATGGAAATGGTGAGCTTATACCCGATCTTGATGATCAATCCCCAATTAAACACCCCGAATATCTAGATCCGAAGGCATCGGTTGTCGCCTGGGGGCAAACACCAGTCCCAAGTCATCATCCTTGTGAGGGTTTTCGACATGCAGTCAACCGCTAGCGCGTCATTCTTCATAGATCCATGGCGCCTGTACACCGCAGGTGGGCTACAGATACGGCCGCAAAACGACTTCTACATTGCCAACACTCCCGTTGCTTCACCTGATCTCTTATTCAAACATTTCGAAATGGAACTCTTCACTCCTTCAATAAGAAACTCCGTTCATTTCCTCACATCCTACATCCGGGATTCAGGCGAGCTGTGGGCTCGAAGAATGCTCCAACACGACGAACGGAAGTACAGATACAAACCTCTTGAAAGTCAATCCCTCATGCGCTTGTTGAGACTTCACCCGGGACGCGGCCGGGAAGAACTGAGAGGAGAATTGATATGTGTTTCCCTCGAGCACTACAAGCGAAAATACCCCTTTACGGCCTTATCCTATGTCTGGGGGAACAGCCTGAAACCGTATGTTCTCGGCATCGGAGATTACGCTCTACGGATTACTGCTTCATTATACTTCGCACTGAAACGGGTGCGAGAAGAAAAACAGTCGATCCTCATTTGGGCAGATGCTATCTGTATCGATCAGGCCAATGATGTAGAGAAAGGTCACCAAGTGCGCTTGATGTCAAAAATATACAAGTCCGCGCTCCGCGTGTGCGCGTGGCTGGGGAATGAAGGAGATCAGAGCAATTCTGCGATAAATTGGCTCTGCAAAATCAGAAAGGCTTCCGAATCCTCGAAGCAAGCTGCTACGGTAAGGCTACCCTCGGCGGACAACCCGGTATGGGACATTATCAAGAAGTTTTTTGAACGCGATTGGTTTCATCGAGTCTGGATTGTCCAAGAGCTTGTTCTTGCGCCGCATATCATCTTGCTATGCGGTAATCGAACCTTTGAGTGGGATGATCTTTATGTCCCAGCCACTTTATGCTCAAGACAAGCAGAAAAGTCAACCGCCGCTCTGATGACATCGGTTTCTAAGACCATGGCGCCTGTGCTGAGTCTGGGGGGACTGAGACGTGCATATCGCAGCCAGCTTGCCAACTCCACTGCCCAGCGAGAGCTACTCACACTATTCAAAGACTTTGAGCACACTCGATCCTCACGCCGGCGAGACAAACTCTTTGCCTTTCTCGGGTTGGCGTGCGACGTCGATGATCCCAGCTTCGACCCAGACTATGCGGCACCGCTTGAAACGGTCGTGTGCAAATATGCGGCGGCTTTTGTCCGACATGGGAAAGGAATGGAGCTTTTATACCATGCAGGGGCCAGCGGCTTGGAAGACGATGCTCGTTTCCCTTCGTGGGTACCGAACTGGGTGACAACAGCCTATCCGAAGACGATCACCACTTGGACAAGCAAATCCGGAATTTTCAGCGCGTGTTCTCATGAAAAGGATTCGATCAGGATTTCACCACGAAATGGTTCTATATTAACTGCCACCGCTTACGAGATCGATCTAATCGCCAAGGTAGGCCAGATCTCGTTTACGGCGGGAGACCGAACACGATGGTTGAAAGAGGTTTTCAGTTACATCGAGCCTATCAGTACATATCCTACCGAAGATAATCCCAAAGACTTGGTCTGGAAAGTCCTCGTCGGGGATGCCCTGGGTCCTCCATCTGGGAGTTGGAACGTGGTCGATTTCCGTGCCTCTTGCGAGGCTTTCGCCGAATACCTGCAGATGGACGCCGACCCTGGTGACTGGAACGTCGAGGCAGCCAAGATGCGCGCCGTCGCGAAACTGAAGCAGTTTTTGTTCCGACCCCAGGAATTGAGGAAGTTGATGTGGCCTTTGGTTCATACCGCAGAGGAATTTGCGCAACGGTTCGTCGATGCCAAGGTGTGTATCACCGAGCACGGCTATGTTGGAATTGTCCCTGGAGCAGCGCGCGTAGGTAGTCGGGTCATCCTGCTCGCCGGCAGCGCAGTTCCCTTTATTATGGACGAGATCAAGGGAAACAAAAGGAACCCCCCTTGCTACCGGCATCTCGGTGAGTGCTACATTCACGGAATCATGCATGGAGCCGCGAATCAGCGATCTGGTTTGTTTCGAAAGCCCCTCCGGGATATCATCCTTTGCTAAGCACCGCGCTGGAACACGGTTGCCTCGTATATGTGGACAGCCAAATCTTGTCATCTGTGCCTCTCCAAATGTCCATTTCCATTCCAAGATCTGAGCGAATCGCCATTGAGACTTCCTCATCTTCCAGCACAAGAGACGCATTCACCGCGACGTACTGAGGAGTCGCTCCCTCCAGAACTCGCCTCCCTTGCAGGGCCGCATACGGGCCGAATGCTGTATGCAGTCTACTATTGGACGCCTCAGGGATTTGGGCAGCAAAGAGACCAGATCCAATCATGCCTCTTCGCAGTAATCGCTGGTGTGAACGACCACGTGCTAGGCAGAACGAACCCCTCAGCTTCGTCGGCTGAACACAGAGCCTCATCCGTCCGACATACCATGTGGGAACTCAGATCGGCACGCCATCAGTTCCCAGTATGGAGGCCCTTGCTGCCTTTGGCGTCGCCGGCAATGTCGTGCAGGTTCATAGATTTCGCAACGAAGCTCTGCGTCACTTCTGCCGAGATCTACCGCAGCGTGAACGGCGCCATATTGACGTCATTATGGTCGCGGAAATGACGGCGCAGCAAAATGTAGAAGACCAGGCGGTCCTAGAAGAGAGGGAGAGAGAGACTCGAGTGCTCTACGTTGTCATTACGGATGTTGTGATGGAGACTACTAATCAGGCGCAGAAGTGGCAGCAGGTGGCAGCAGGTAGGTGGATTCTTGGGGGGGAATGGCTTCCCCTTGGATAAGATGTATATTTCTCAACAAACAACAGGTAGGGGTAATTTCAGGGTAGGAGGCTGGCAGCACCAAAGGCCGGATGGAGTCCAGGCTACATACCGAGTACAAAGGAGCGAGACACTGAGCATCGCCGCCCTGAGCCGGTCGCAGGCTTACCCAAAGGTGATGTGCCAGATTCTTGAGTCTTGAGTAAACTGGTTAAAGCGGCAGGTATCAAGACTGTACCGAGTACTTGGAACAGACTCCAGACTCCAGATTCCAGAAATCATTCCTCTGAGCATTTCATTGCCACGCCACACCACCACCTCCATGTATATATATCTATTTAGTGCCCAGCGACCCTCCCTCCCTCTCTCCCTCCTTAACCCACGCTACCCACTCACCTACTTAGGTGTCGGGATACGGCTAACTAATGCACAAAGCGTACATCCAACCTCCTCGAGCCCGTATCGCTCGTCGTGGACAGATACTGCCCGCGCTCAAAGGGACTGAGCGCGCTCCACACCTTTTCTTTCTGCTGATTCCGCTTGACGTAGTACAGCTTGGCGAGGAAGAAGAGGGCGATGCTCCCGCACGTGATGCCGATGAGGATCTTGTTACCGCGGTAGTCTGGTAACACACACACACACAGATAGGTAGGCAGGGTCAGTTTCGGGTTTTCCTCGAAGGGGACACGTGCCAACGCTGCTGCGAATGGAAAGGAAGGAAGGGACTGGCAGAGGAAAGGAAAAGGACAAGGACATGCGGAGGTGGTAAAGGAGTACGATTGGTGGGGGATGCGTACAATATGGTTTATCCTCGTCGCGGTAGACGTTGACCGCCACGACCGACCCGAATTGGTAGCACATGTTGTACACGGCGGCCGAGACGGCGCGGGTGCCCACGTCGTTGGAGTTGCGGGAGATGAGGGAGACGAGGATCGCGTGCGCTGTTAGAGAGGGGGGTGTATTAGCTAGAGAGAGCTCTCTCTATCTATCACTGCAAGTTTTGTTTTGGGCCTTGGTTTTTTGGAGGCAAAAAAGACGAAAAAGGTGACTCGAGACTTACTGTACGGCTCGCCATTCACACCCGTGAGCAGCGCGTATCGGACCCACGGGCTCGCACTCTTGGTTATCGCCAGGAGGCCGATGAAGAACGGCAGCACCCACCACACGCAGAGAGACGAGAAGAGGAGTCTCTCGCGATACCTTTCGCTCATCCAGGTGACGACGAGGATCTTTTTTTCGTGGCGTACGAGTCAGTAGGGTCTCGACAGAATCGAATCGAATCGAATTGAATGATGGATGGATGGATAGACGTATAGACTAATAAAGTGCAGAGGGGTAAATGAATGAGGGAAAGAGACTCACATTGATAAAGAACAAAGCATATCCCGGCACGGCGAGCATGTTCGCCTCGAAGACGGTGTATCCCAGATTCCTCAGTGTGAGGGACAAGTAATTGGCCGCGGGCTGGAAGGGGATGAAAGCGATGAATCCGAGCTTTTTACCCACGCACGCAAAGCAAAAAAGTCAGCACAGACTCTCGGAGGCGTTTCCCTCTCTTTCTCTCTCTCAAGTAAGTCCTTCAGAAGGGGCAAAAAACTCACAATATACAGCGGCCACAGGTCCACGTCGACGACGGCTTTCCAGATGCGCTTGACCGAGACGTGCTGTCGGTTGTGCATGTTGCCCTTGGACGGGTCGTCGCGGAGGAGGCGGTTGACGAGAATCTTCTCTTCGCGTTCGCTGAACCACCCGGTGTGGCCGTGGAGCCAGGTCGCGCGGCCGCGCAGGATGCGGTGTGTCTCGGTGATGCTGGCGGGCATGACGAGGAAGGTCGACAGGCCCACGACGATGCTGAGGAGGCCTTCGATCAGGAAGCTTGGATAACAAATTAGCACAGCACAGCAGGGGTAAACAAAACACTGTATGTCAAAGGGAGATCTATCTTACAGCCACTGCCACCCGCTCCAATCGTGTATGCCCCTCATCTTGAGCAGGCCAGCAGCCATCAGCGCCCCGATGATCTGCGTCACAGGTATGGCGGTCCAAAAGACCGACAGCCGAATGGACAGTTCGCTGCTCTTGTAAAAGTACGTGAGGTAGAGGACCATGTCGGGGATGAACCCGCCTTGGGCCATGCCCAGGAACGCGCGCGTCAGGTAGAAGCCCGTGCGGTCGGTGATGAGGCTCTGGCAGCAGCAGATGGTGCCCCAGACGCAGATGCAGATGGGCGTGAGGACGTCCGGGCCGAGTTTCTTGCTCAGCAGGCCGCCGGGGAGCTCGGCGGCCAGGAAGGAGAAGAGGTAGATGGTCTGGCCGTTGTTGAAGTCGTTGGTGTTCATGTTCAGCTCGTCGAGCTTTTCAGGGAGTAAGCATATCTCAATGCACAGAAAGATCGTAGGCGATGGAATGGGTGATAAGGGGCTTACCATGTTGTCCGAGATGGCACGGTTGATGTTTCGCCGCACGAGGTCCAACGACGAGAACATGATCCACACCCACAGCATGATTCGGATATCGATCTGGAGAGGAGAGGGAGACGTTTAGAGATTTACTCAATACACTCCAGCTCATCGACGAGAACATACCTTGCGGATGAGTTTCTTCTCCTCGCTCGAACTCCACTGGATCATAGGGTCGAACCGGTGACGGCCCTCATACTGGGCCTGTTCGTAGACACCTTTCCAATAATCCGCCGTGATGGGAACACTAAAGGCGTGCTGCTCAGTCGAACCGGTGTAGGCGTCTTTGACTCTGCGATCGAGCTCGTCAAGCTCCAGGGGTGTCGAAGTGCCGGCCTCGACGGAGGAGGCGTCCTTTTCTCTCGGCGTCATCGAGGCTTCTGTGACAGTCTTCTCTTGCACTGTGATATTCCCCTTGGCAGCTTCGACCATGCTTGACGTCTGTGCCACGCAAATGAACAAAGACCAGTGAGGTATAGAGACACCTCAGGGGTATCTATCAGAAAAAAAAATCCGGTATCAAAAAATGACCGGTCGTCCCCTGTCAGACGGAATGGAGCTTCGAGGGTGGTATATATATTCTCCTTATAGGACCGAAGATTGAGCACGCCATCAAGCGGTGGCATGTACTCCAAAGAAAGGGTGATCATCCTCTGCCAGCAGGGTAGCGTGAGCCACTCCCCTCCCCCCCAGAGCCTTGCCGCTCTTGTATCTGTCCTTCCGGGCTAATGAGGCGCGTGTGTGCACTACACTAGGCAGTGGTAGTCTAACATGTGTATTGCATCTGCATCTGCATCTACACCTTTGGCCAGGGGTTTGTTTACCACACACACACACACACACACACACACACACACACACACACACAACTCCAAAAAAGCCTTCGGATTTTCAATAGAGCGATATCGAGATCGAGAATGAGAAGGAGGACAAGGCTTGCAAGATTCTTTCGTGCTTGGCTGATAGTGACTGACTGACCGAGTGTGAGAGAGATAACGCCATTGCCGAGAAACGGAGTCCAACTCCATCGACGACCAAACGGGATCCACACCGCGATACATACGCCGCAACCTCCATGTCGCTTGGAAATCATAGCCTCGTTACGAACTCGACGTGTCGCCTGAGAATCATCTGCCTGGTAGCTGGTAGAGGCAAGCCACTGTGGAAGCTTACAATGATGTGATTGCGAAATCCTAGACGATGGACGACGAAGCCCGACGGACTTGGACTCCGTGTCGTAGGGCGGCAGGGTGTTAGCCATGGCGGGACGGAGTTGGACTCCATGTGTCAATCCACCCAGTGATCTAGAGTCGGCAGGTCTTGGACTAGGTTCTTTGGAGAGTGCTCTCACTTTTGAGTACCGCAGGCTTGTAGGTCAAGCTTCAACAGTCATGTCTCGTGCGGGACGCAGGACGCGTACGTGATACGATTACGCAAAGAAGGCTGGGTGTGAGAGGTAGCGAAAGGGCGGAGCAAGGCGTGTTCAAGATACAGCCATTTCGAGGTCGAAATCTCGACACGAGGACTTTCCATTTCCATCTCTGGACCTGACCATGGCCCCGAGCCACGCTGCTTTCAACCTGAGATGCCCGTGCACGTGACTGAGTATGGTGGTAGTCAGCCTGAGCAACGGATCAATCGCGCCCATATCTGGGCCAGGGACCCTGTGCCCGGCACCCGCCTCGCCGCCCATAGTTGCCAAATTATGGCCTCGGCCTAGCCTATCAGTGCCCAATACTTGGCCCCGATTCTAGTTGACGTCATGGTCACAAAAGTTCCCTTTCTCTAGGTTGGGTTAGTCTGGGTCAAAGCTTGGCCATCCCCCTTGAGTCAAAGTGCTTCATTGCTCAGGGGCTTCGCGCAAGTTGATATCGGGGACTCTCATTCATTATACAATCATGCTGGCAGCCACTCTACCACATGAGTTCGAAGAAAGCGCTGCGGATGGTGAATGCTTCGTGGTCAGCCAATTGATTTACTGCTAGTTTCGACTGCTACACGGATCAGCGGTACAAGCAAAAGACTCTCAGCGGTACAAAACCCTCTCGTCGGCCCAAAAATCTCAGCAGCCCAGGCATCTCAGCGGACAAGCAAACACTCGGGGGCGCAAGCATCTCGGTGGCACAAGAAAGCCCTCAGCTAGACAAGCTCCACGGCACCAGCCAAACAGCCTTAGCAGCACACGCAAAACGCTCTCGGAGGCACAAGAAAGCAGTCTCAGTCGGACAAGGCAAACACTCTAGGTGGGACATGTATCTCGGCACCAGCATCTCAACGGCCGCAACGGCCGCAGCATCAGCAGCAGACTCTCGGCGGCACAGGCATCTCAACGGCAGTCGTGCAACGGCCCAAGGTGTCGGTCCTCTTGCAACGCCGCCAGGTCCCGGGACTCTTGCAACGCTGTCAGGCATTCCTGCGGCGACGATGAGGGGTGGACAACAAGATGAAGCGCGTGTTGGCCGCGTCCGGATTTGGATGGACGTTGCTGTCGCCGACGGCCGAAACGAGAAGGCGGCCCGAGCGACGCTATTGCGCCCAAAATAGCCAGAACACAGGCTCGCCGCGCAACCCAGCGAGCGCAGCCGCCTCTCTACACAATGCTGATCGCAAGTGAGCAAGATTGTTAGTCGGCGCCAACTTTCGTCCCTTTGCGCTTGACGCTTGATTCGGACCTTCTATCATCAGCTTGCTTCCTCGAATCAATTTCAAACCTTTGTACGGATAGTCTCCTGACCCCACTTCATTCACAGCGTTGACCGTCGTATGTGCTAACCGCAACTTCCTGGAAACAGGTAAATATTACGGCATTCCATGCACAACTTGCGCCTTGCTGCAGCATGCTCCAATAAGCACAACACTCATGCAATTGTCTTGCATGTGCTCCCCCGAGTGCTGACCGAGCTGCAACTTTCCTCCAAAGAAACAAGAAGCTGGCCTCGATACTTGATCTGCAGACCACTTGTATCGGTCACTGACCCACGGGCATTCTGGCCTCGGCATCTTCTAGAGGCATTGGTGTCGCTTTCAGAATCCGGTCCTTGATAGCGAACACGGTTTCGCGACCCGAGAGGGATGCGAGTATGGCTATAAGGAACAGCACTATGAGAGCCACACATAAAAGTGTCGAGATCGCGAACCAACGGGAGACTTCAGCAAATACCGTCCATGATGGTCCCACTTTGACGAAAGGTTGAATCGCTAGGCCGACTTGCATGGCACTGAGAGCTACACTGAAAACTCCAAAGACGAAAAGGATTGGACCGTAGAATTGAGCGAAATAAGCGCCGTACTGCCCGTGAACTTTCTGATAGGTGTAGCGTCGAAGAAATATCTTAGTCCAGAAGTTCAGTCGTGTTAATCGTAATTCTCCAAACTCGTAGCGTGGCGAGACGTCAGTATCCGTCATCTGTTCGAAACGCCGGATGAACCTGATAAAGTCAGAATGGCGCGTGCCTTTGGGCAGCAACCGTACTTTGTCGTCTGTGGCAAGGACAAAGTCTGATTTGTGCTGTACCAGGTACCGGTATGACCTCAAAAAGCCAAGAGCTGCTCTTGTAATGTCTTGTCTCAGCGGTTCCGGTACCGGTGAGTGTTTGTCGATGAGGTAGAACTTCCAAAACGCATGTGATAAGAGATATCTGGGTATTGGCTTGATGTAAACGCGATTGTAGATCCAGACGAGATGCAATTCCGGCTTCTCGGTGATGATGATCTGACGCCCTCTGACAATCTGATGGGTGAGAGATGATATATGAGAGCTGTCTTGTTTGGCGACTAGCCAAAGGTGGGGGGCGAGCTTGTTGAGGTCTCTCGTCACAAGCTCGGATTCAAGATAAGATCCGATCCTCGGGTCCCCTAGGCCAATGTACGGCTGGCCAGGAAGATAGGTTTTCTCTGTTGTAGTGTCTATTGTAGTGCTACCATTCTGAGAGGCAGAAGCTATCGCTTTAGGCCGCCGTTGAACGGAGCGCTGATCCGACGTAATGTAAAGCTGGTGGTAGAGCTCGTCCTCGTGAGCAAAAGGGGTCCGATTCATTGCTTGAATTGGTGGTGTGGGACGGCAAAACTTTGGGGAATGGCTGACGGTTCATCTTCAGCGTCGAAGGCCTGACGTGGGCCTTCAGATCAAAGATCCGCTACACTACTTTAGGAATGGCACGACCAGCCCCTCCTCGCAAAGCGTCTTCAACGACCAAGGCCGACAAAGTAAAACTGCCTCTGGAGGCAGACCTCATCAAGGCGAATATGACGATGACGACTGTTGAAGCACTTGTTACCGCAACTGGAGCATATTTCGCGTGGGCAACCGTAGTTTCAGACAGTCTTTTCCATCGTGTTTGGGGCCTCGCGCTAGGCCTCCTCGAATTCAGTGTCCTGATCCTTCCCCAGCTATGGCCATCGTGGTCTGCGTACTCTTTGATACTGTTCATAGTTGTCGATTTTGTCTTCTGCGTCGCCCTCTCCCCTCTCCAGCCATTGATTTTCCCCGCCTCGCCACGGCACCCGACATTTCCATCTGTTGAGGAGATCCATCCTCCCAAGACCGAGAGTGTGAACTCGGAATCTCCACCTATTGTTGCAGAGTCAGCTTGAAAGTCTCTTAAAACTGTTGTTGATGCGACCGTGGCTGATATTTGCCTTCCTGCATAACAGTGTTGTTGCTGTACATGGCCTTGGTTCCAATCCGACCACTACATGGCAGCCTCGTCCATCCTCGCCAGCAGGTC
The DNA here is from genome assembly GCF_001642475.1 of Fonsecaea monophora. Classification (NCBI taxonomy): domain Eukaryota; kingdom Fungi; phylum Ascomycota; class Eurotiomycetes; order Chaetothyriales; family Herpotrichiellaceae; genus Fonsecaea; species Fonsecaea monophora. The sequence goes on along the minus strand of NW_019173979.1, from coordinate 131,440 downwards.
CCACCGTATCATGGCCTCGTGATCTGCTCCCTAAAGAGAATCTCAACATTCGGGTCCTAGTATGCAACCACAACACCCGGTGGGACACCGGTGCCATCAACAAGTCTTTGCAGCACTATGGCGACGACCTTCTTCGTGGACTGCGCCGGGTCCGTCAAAGGAAAGAAGTAAGTAGTTTTCCTCACTCGAAATCATCGTCTGTTTTTGAGCTAAGCATTTTGGTGCCGCTCGGCAGGATTGGGATCGTCCTCTCGTGTTCATTGGTCACAGCTTTGGAGGACTGATCATCAAGCAGGTGGGTCGCATAATGCTAGCAGCCATCGACCAGAAAGACTGATCTCGGCAAGATGTTGGTCAACGCTGCTGCCGATACCACTGATGAGTTCTGTCAAGCTGTACTGAAGAACACTAAAGGCTTTATATTTCTCGGCACCCCTCACAAAGGAGCTAATTTGACGTTTTTCGGGCGAGTGATGTCGCTCTTCGGATATTGGACGGGAGCCAGCACGAGCTTGTTGGAAGTGGTCCAGCCGAACTCGAATCTCAACGAATCGCTCCACCGTAGCTTCATGCGATATCTAGGAGGACATTGTGGGCCTCAGAATACAGTGTGCGTGTTTGAAACGGTGGCAGAAGCGATCTTTGGAATTTCTGTGACACAGGTGAGCGAGCCTTGACAAGACATGGCGTAAGCACGACGGTTAAGAGGCTTCTTTCGTTGCAGGTCGTAGACAGGAATTCGGCGGTGATCGACGGCTCGCGCGAGATTGGGTTTGAGAAAGGCCATCTTGACATTCAGCGGTTCGCATCTGCAGACGATGAGAACTTTAGGGATCTCGTGCAGTGGATCAAAAAATGGACCGATAATGGTGGATGTCCTAGCAGACCCGCCGTCTCTTCAAAATGCTAATACATAAAATGGGCAGCAGAACAACACGTTGGGATGACATCGACCGACGCAGGTGCGTTTAGGCGCTTTCCAGCCGAACATCACCAGTTTCTCCACAACTAACTGATTTTTTTCCGTTTTCTGAAGAGGTTTTGAAATCCCTGGCATTCGCAGAAATGTTTCAACGACGAAATAACATTGACCGTGCTCACCGAAACACGTGTCAATGGATCCTTCATGATGACACATATACATCCTGGCAGACTCAGTCCTCGGGTCTGTTATGGATCACGGGTAAACCTGGGGCAGGAAAGTCAACTTTGATGTCGTTCATCTACAATGCGATGAAGGACGAATCCGGCAGTACCCCAAGCACTCGCCTTGAGTTTTTCTTCAGTGGCCGCGGCACTCCATTACAGAAATCATCCTTGGGAATGTATCGAGCCCTCCTCAATCAGCTTTACACCCAATGTCCGACAATTCGAGGCCCAATTCGCAAAGTCTTTGAGGACAAGCAAGTTGCGTTTGGATCTGGTGGCCACCAGTGGGAATGGCAACGCCCAGAGCTGGAGGGTTTATTTCTCAAAGCGGCGTTGGAAGCTGCGCAATCGCGGAGGTTGGTGATCTTTGTGGATGCTCTGGACGAAGCTGGTGCGACTGCCGCCCAGCAGATCGCCACGTCCTTCCACCGATTGAACAACGACTCGCTCAGTACCACAAAGAGCAAGATAAGAATCTGTTTCTCATGTCGCCCTTACCCTGTACCCCTCAAGACACTAGGTGCAGAGATAAGGGTTGATCAACTTAACGAAAATGACATCATCTCCTTCATACAAGACCACTTGAAGATCGAAGATCTCGCCGGAGCGCAACCTGACGAGCGGCCTACCTGGCAAGTCTGGTCGAGGAGCTCACGCAACGAGCTGCGGGAGTTTTTCAATGGGTCAGTCTGGTTGTGCCGATGGCGGCGAAATACATTCTCGACGGTAAGTCTCCGTCAGAGATCCGTCGCCAATTACGAGAAGTGCCAAAAGAGCTCAGCGAAGTATACAAGTACATCCTTGAGCAGGTGATTGACCGTGACAATCGACCACGAACGCTTCTGCTCCTGCGCTGGGTCTGTCTTGGCCGTCGACCACTGACGGTGACGGAGCTTCGCGTTGCGATGGCTGCCACGAAGGCCAAGACCAGTCCGGCTCGTCTTCGCTATCAAGACACGGAAGATTTTGTTGACACGGACAGTCGTATGGAGCTATTGATTGTGAGCCTCTCTGGAGGACTCGTTGAATCGATAAGCGATGAAGAGGAAACAGACAAGACAGTCCAGGTGATTCACCAATCCGTTAACGACTTCTTGGTGCCGCATGGACTTGCCTTCCTCTCTTCTCTGACTGGGGAGCTGGAGAAAGCGTATTGTCACGAGTCGCTGAAGTCAGAGCCGTGGCACGAAGTGCACCGAAGCCACGGTGTACTTTTCCGGGGATGTCTCAGCTACATTGGCTTGGAAGAGGTGCGGTTCGAGGAAGACAGCTATTGGGACGAAAAGGTTGAATCACTAACGCCGTTTCTTAAATATGCCGTTACAGAGCTGTTTCACCACGCGGAGAAGTCGAATGAACACTATTTTTCCAGACCGGACTTTACGCCAGGACTGAACGAACTCCAGGATACCTTGCCGAAATGGGTGCGGCTCTTCAGGGCACTGGATAGGTGGAATAGATATTGTCCTGCCAAGGATACTCTGGTCCTCCATGTCGCGTGTCAGTTCAACCTGATTGATATCGTTGAGGAGCTGCGAAAACGAGGAACGAGTCTGGAGCAAAACGACGGCGATGGGTGTCGGGCGCTCCACCTTGCAGCTGGGAACGGCCATATAACGGTGGTAGGGGCTTTGCTAAAAGCAGGGGCTGAAATCGAACCCAAAGATCATGATGGTCGAACACCCTTGGTGTATGCGGCTGGATCTGGTCATGAGGATATTGTCCGATTGTTGGTCAGCAGTGGCGGCCAGATTAACCAGATGACGGAACAATCTGGAAACGCACTACAACAAGCGGCAATGACTGGTAGAGTTTCTTTAGTCCAATTCTTGATCACGGCTGGAGCGGAGGTGAACGCTCAAGGTGGCTACTATGGTAACGCACTACAGGCGGCATCATCGGAGGGTCACGAGCGAGTGGTGCGTCTACTAATTGAGAATGGAGCGGAGGTAAACGCTCAAGGTGGCCCCTATGGTAACGCACTACAGGCGGCATCATTAAGAGGTCACGAGCAAGTGGTGCGTCTACTAATTGAGAATGGAGCGGAGGTAAACGCTCAAGGTGGCCACTATGGTAACGCACTACAGGCGGCATCATGGGGAGGTGACGAGCAAGTAGTGCGTCTACTAATTAAGAAAGGCGCGGAGGTAAACGCTCAAGGTGGCTACTATAGTAACGCACTACAGACGGCATCACGAGGAGGTATGGAGCAAGTAGTACGTCTACTGATTAAGGAAGGGGCGGAGGTAAATGCTCAAGGTGGCGAATATAGTAACGCACTACAGGCGGCATCATTAGATGGTGACGAGCAAGTAGTACGTCTACTGATTGAGAAAGGAGCGGAGGTAAACGCTCAAGGTGGCGAATATGGTAACGCACTACAGGCGGCATCATATAGAGGTTACGAGCAAGTAGTGCGTCTACTGATTGAGAAAGGCGCGGAGGTGAACGCTCAAGGTGGCGAATATGGTAACGCACTACAGGCGGCATCAAGGAAAGGTCGCGAGCAAATAGTACGTCTACTAGTTGAGAAAGGAGCGCGGAGGTAAGCACTCCTGCTGGCTCTGAGAATCTCCGAGAGAGATGAGCGAAGAAAGTGCGACCCCTTGATAAGTCGAAGCTTTGCTTTTCCTGCCTCCTGGTGCCGCAGTAGCTGGGGCGAGGTGGTCGCGTGTAGCTGAGAGGCGTAGACAGCCAAAGAAGCCAACGGCAGCTACCGTGTGTAGCGAATGTTTGACAATGCCTCTCCTCGTACGCCCCGTCGGCCTAGTGGTTTCACAAGGATGATCTGTATCGGCCGTCAATTGAGCCTGCACGAGTTGATGAGATAATGCTACACTTACCAAAAGACAGCGAGATGCGGCTTGTGTAAAAGGTGGCCAGGGCCGTAGCAGAACATCAGACGAGCGGCTAGCAAGTACTGCTGAAAGGTTTTTGGCAGAAGAGTGATGACACAGCTATTCGATCAACGAGGTACAAGATATCGTTTTCAAGGAAAGTTTCGACTAGTCGAGATCATGGTGAAGTGAGTTCTCGAGCAGCGGGTTGCGGCGTAATGTTCTTCTCGGCCATCCCGCAAAGCCCGGGTCAAATGGGTTGTCTTGGTCGCCCGTGACACAAATCAGACAACCGAAAAACACCAAGGAGAGGATGGTGCAAAGAAAACTGAAAACTTAACCCTAGAGTGAAAAGGAGATGGATGGTACATATGTCAGCTTGCCCTCAATCGGATCTGCCGCGGCAAAATTAAGGAGAATGAATGCACATGGAACTTACTTGTCCGCCTTGGGCAATCCTCCAGCTTGTTTCTCTTCACCGTGACTTGTCGCCACGCGCTTCACCTTCGAAGGATGCTGCGGGTTCCGCAAGATTGATAGAACAATTATCCTTGTAGCAGACCCTTGCCGACACAGCCGGGCCTGAAATCCACCTATTGCGGACAGAAGGACGTCGGCGTGCAAAGAGATGCGGTTTTCAGCGTCAACACCCAGGTCGGTGGGAACGCGAGCGTCCGAAGGATCACGAGGACATCTTCGGCGGTCGCTTCGAGCTTCTCGAATGTGAGTTCCTTTTTCTGTAAGCCCTGTCCAGAGCCCTGGGTGGACGAAAGTCAGCTTGACAAAGTACCTCGTTATGTATCCACGGCATAGAACTCAACCTAGATATATCGAATGTGGTATATCAAGGATATGGGCATTCGAGTAACGTGGTCGTGGAGTCGAAGTCTCCATTTGTCCCCTGCTCGGGGGGTTTTTGAAGTCGCTTTTCTATCAATCACCGTGAAGCCGGCTTCTTTGACGAGGTTTTTCGCCACATTGTCAGAACTGTGCTTGCGCGCTGTTGACCATCCTTTTTCTCTATATACTAATCTATGATCTAAGCTTTTCTTATTTCCGATCAAGACGTTTCCCCCGAGCAAAGAACGCCGATACCAACGCGACGGCCGCGACGGCAGTGTTGGCGACGTAGGCATATCTCAAGGCACGGTAGTAGACATGCCTGGCCGCCGACTGCACCTCGGGCGGCAGATGGTCCAACACGGCCACCGAGTGACGGATCTGATAGACCAACTCGTCCTTGTTCGGAATTCCCTCGAGCGCCGAAGGGAGTTGCTGCGCCAGGATGTTCTGCAGCAACGTCGACGACGCCGCAACGCCCCAGACCGTTCCCATGGAGCGGAACAGGTACACGGTCGAGGTGGACACGGCTTGGTCTATATGCCTGTTAGCATATCATGCCCCTCTGGCAAAGGTATCGGGCCCCGGGTCCACTTACAACTGTGGTCAAACGCGGCGAGAAAGGTAAACAGGATCGCGGGGTAGCAGATGCCCTGGCCAAAGTTGGCGGGGAACAGATAGACCATGTACTTCCACGAGGCATCCTGGTACTTGAGGGAGGCGACGAGGCCGTTTCCCACCATCATGATGAAGCAGCCCGCCCTGACGAGCTCACTGAGTCGGCCCCAGCGGGACATGACGATGCCTGAAAGAACACCGCCTGCAGGAGTCGCCAGGGACGGGATCACCAGACGCATGCCGGCCTCGGAGGGGTTGTCGCGTAGAACGACCTGGAAGAACAGGGGGGAGATGAAGAGGAACTGTTCGTCTGTCAATGCCCGCATAAAGGAAATTCGTGGGAGTCCGAACTTACAGAGTAAGCAGCCATACCGACACACACATTACTGATCTGGTTCGAGATAGCGAGAGTTCCATGCAACATGGACATGGGCATCACTGGGACGGCCTTTGTCCTGAGCTCCACCACGACGAATACGAGAATGAGAATCACACTCAGGATCATGGCGACAATGACACGAACGTCGCTCCAAGGGTAGTTGTTTCCACCCATGGTCATGGCACCCAGCTGCGCCGAGAGGCCCAGGACCAAGAGGACGGCGCCCGAGAGGTCAATCTGCTCCCATTTCGACGAGAGCTTGGCCGCGCTGGAGCCCTCCGACTCCTCATCCGTCACTGACTTCTTGGTCGCGTGCTTCGTGATGACGAAATGTCCGACGACGAACGCAAATGTCGAGACAGGCACCTGCAGGAGAAAACACCATCGCCACCCGATATGGTCGGCAATCAGCCCGCCCAGCGACGCCCCGCAGATGGACCCAAATCCGTGCAAGACGTTCTGACAGGCCTGGTACATGCCCCGTTCCTGGAAGGGGATGATGTCCGAGTTGATGATTGTGGCCATGGTCATGAGTCCTCCACCTCCAAGCCCCGTCAGGGCTCTCATCAGATTCAGTGAGACGATGTCGGGCGCAAACCCGCACCCGAGACATCCAAGCAGAAACGTGATCGTGGCCGTGAAGAAGCAGGTTCGCCGTCCCAAGATGTCCGAGAAGCGTCCGTACAGCGGCTGGAAGGCGGTGCTGGTGATCAGATACGACGTCGTCAGCCATGAGATGGTATTCGCCGCGTTGAACTCGGACCCGATGACCGCGTATGTTGACGCCGTGATGGTCCCGTCAAAGCCAGAGAGAAAGACGTTGGAGAAGATGGCTGGACAGATATCAGCATCGGATCACAAAGTATCAAAGCCCTCCTTTGTTTCCACCTTCTTACCAATTTCTATCCATATAAAACCCGGCCCAGGCGTCCATTTCTCTTGACGCCCTTTGGCACCAGCAGACTCGGCGAGGAGCGGCGTCGTCACATCGGACTCGGTGAGGATGTCGTTGATCGTGTAATGATCCTCCTCTCCCATCTCTTGCGTCGCAGTATCTCTTCTATCCATGTGACTTCACCACAAAATATCCGCGCCCGCAAGAAAGCCACAAGAGTACATTTGTCGCAAATATATGTAGGTAGGTTTGTGTTCCGCCAAATGGAGGGGATTGTGGGCCGGACAGGTAAGCATGTTCCAGGTAGATTTCGATTCGACGCTGGGATAAATTGTGGGAAGGGCAAGTCGCACAAGAGGCATCGTGTGTGGTGTGTTTTTCTCTTTTGCCACGGTGGATCAGAGGAATTCATTTGTCATTCTCGTGAGTGATTGTGAGGTGGCCATCATGGGAGATCCGCCTATACTGAACAGAGGGTTGATCAAAATCTCCCTCTCTCTCTCTCTCCCATCTGTGCGGATATGGGTCTCTTTCGAGGAAGCGGAGTCCAAGTCCGTTGAAGATTTCTTGTCTCTGTGTGATTTGCCAGGGTTGTTGAACAAGAAGCTGTATGGTGTGCTGTCAAGACGGACATGGACTCCGTGAAAAGGATCGACAGCACATCAAGTCAAACTCCACCTTTCGGGCTTCGTCTCCATCGTCAAGACCCATTTCTCTTTGGACGGGTCTCCCCATCACGACATTCCTTTCTCATGGACGAACTGGTGGTGAATTGTGAGGAGCAATGTCGTGACTCGTATCTGGTTGGTGGGCAAGTAAGTAATAACCTGATGTGCGATGGAGCTGCTTTTGTTCGAGAGTTTCGATATAATGACACACGCCTCTCCCCTGTACTGTAACGATGCCTCATCGAAGAATCACACCCTCCTTTTTCCCCCCCTTCTCCCCTCAACTCTTTTCAAGGGTACGTTCATTCTCCCATACTGAACCGGGATGAGCCCGACACTTGGCTTCCCAGGCGTCCGAGCCACATTGGTGGCCCTGACAACATGCCTGTCCCTCCTCCCGACCGCGACGGCCAACTGGCGGTACAAGTCGCGACCGGACCTGGCGCCGCCGACGTTGAACATCACGATCCCAGCCACCAAGGAGGTTGAGAAGGGATACCTCTTCATGGCGCCCTTTGCGGGCTACCCGGAGGGCACGCACCACGGCCCAGCCCAGGCGGCGCCGTACATCTTCACCGACACGGGCGACCTGGTCTGGTCGGGCTTCACCTATTTCTCCATCTGGGCGACAAACTTCCAGGCCGGCCGGTGGAAGGGCAAGGACATCCTCTTCTGCTTCGAGGGGAGCCACAACGGCGCGTACGGTCACGGGCACGGCCACACGACCTTTCTCGACCAGAACTACGAGACCATCCGGGAGCTGCGGGCGGGGAACCACCGTCTCACGGACAAGCACGAGTTTCACATCATCAACGAAGAGACGGCCCTAATCCAGATCTACCACCCGGTGCCGTACAACTTGACGGCGTACGGTGGAAGTGAGGAGCAGCAGTGGATTGTCGACGCCAAATTTCAAGGTTAGCTCGGGAGCAAGTTGGGCTTTCGTGCCAGGCTAACGGTCTTTCGTTACAGAACTCGACATTGAAACCGGTGAAGTGCTGTTCGAGTGGAGCAGTCTCGAGCATGTCGACCCATCAGGTACGTTATAGAATGTCACCTTGCTCCGGTACACGATATCACCCCTCGTGTTCAGGGTTCTGATTTTTGCCATGTAGAGGCCTACCTCCCCCTCAACCCGGGGCAAGCAGGGGCTGGCTACAACAGTTCCGACGCGTGGGACTACTTCCACATCAACTCGGTCGACAAGGACGACCAGGGCAACTACCTGATCTCGGCGCGCGACGCCAACGCCGTGTACAAGATCAACGGGACCACCGGGGAGATCATCTGGCAGCTGTCGGGCAAGTCGTCGAGCTTCAAGATGGGGCCCGAGGTCGAGTTCGCGTTCCAGCACCACGCGCGGTTCCAGGGCCGCAACGAGAACGGCACGCGCGAGATCATCAGCCTGTACGACAACTCGGCGCACGGGACGGAGAACGACCACGGCCATGAGGTGCACTTTTACAACATCTCGCGCGGCAAGATCATTCAGGTCGACACCGAGACGTGGGAGGCCCGGATCGTGCAGGCCTTCCACCCGCCCGACGACCTCCTGTCCAAGTCGCAGGGCTCCACGCAGCTGCTCCCCAACGGCAACGTCCTGGTCAACTGGGGCTCCGAGGGCGCCATGACCGAGTTCAAGCCCGACGGCACCCCGATCTTCCACACGTACATGGACTCGGGCTACCTGGGTCTCGGGGTCGAGAACTACCGCGGCTTCCGGTACAACTGGACGGGGATCCCCAACGAGGCGCCCGCCATCGTCGCGCTCGAAGACCAGGGTTCCACGGAGATCTATGTGTCGTGGAACGGCGACACGCGGACCAAGCTGTGGCGCTTCTACGAAGTCTTCCGCGGCCGTCGCGCGTACATTGGCGAGGCTCCGCGCGAGAGTTTCGAGACGTCGCTGAAGCTGGATCGCGTGGGCGTCAAGACCGTCCAGGCCGAGGCGGTCGACGCGCAGGGCGAGGTCCTGGTCGATACCTCGGCGGTGAAGCCGAGCGTCAAGATCCACGAGTTCCGCGGCGAGGGCCACAGTGAGGGGAGGGCGCAGGGTGGTCTTGTTCCGTGGTTGACCGTGCAGGGGGAAAAGTTCTTCAAGGGCAAGGATATGTGAGCTGGATGTTTTTTCTCGCTAAGCCGTGATCAAAAAAAGGGGGGAGAATAGGGAAAAGAAAAAGAAAAAGGCAAGTGAAGTGGGAGGGGAGTGTTTCGTTTTGGTCCTTTTCAAGCGTCGTTGGTTGAATACCTCTCATACAACGGGAGGACATTCGGCCATAGCAGACCGGGTCGGTCATTGGCGGTATATCTTGGTCAGGGGGAAGAGATGATCAAATCACTGTCTGTTTTCCCATCCAATGACTCTATTCGCTCTCTCCCCTTTCCATACCACACCATCACCATCACTGTGCCAGATGCCATCCCGGACCACCAACCCCCATACGACCACCCATCCTACGCATCACACATCACACATCGAGTGAAATCACGCCGCACTCGACCCCGTGACTTTGCCAATAATAATCTCGGGCGTCACGTTCGTGTAGTTGGCGACGTCCTTGGCCGACGCCTCGCTCCCCTTCGTCAGGGCGTTCTTGAAGTCGTCGATGTTGTCCCACTCGATGGTCGCCGCGGCGATGTACGGCGGCGTCTGGCCGGTCAAGGAGAGCTCGGACGGGAACGACTCGACGGTCCACTTGCGCATGCCAAAGGGCCGCCAGTCTCGCTCGATCAGTTCGCCCATGTGCGTCTTGAGGTAGCTACGCACCACGAACGCTTTTCTCAGCGCGCGGGGTCTTGGAAAGAAGATTCTCCGAAGGAAAGGGGGGGAAAAAGGAAAGATGGTGAACGAAGCAGACTTACTAGTCCATGTCAAAGCGGGCGGGTTGTCCATCCTTGGTCGTCGACGGGTATGCCACCACGGTTACGATCTTGGAGCTGGCCATTTTTTTTTCCTCGCGATTTCTTCCTTCTCCGATGTCTACGGTCTGTGAGTGACTAGGGGTGGGGCGTGCGTATATATCTCGCGCTGTGTCCGTATGTGCGTGTAGTGTTTGTCAGTGTCTGTACAATATACGTATGTATACCTACCTCGCTCTTTATCAAAAGAGATTCAAATAAAGTCACGACCCCCAAGTAAACTTTACCCTCGGCTTTTCCGGTATTGTGCCTCGGACCGCAAAAACTCACTGCTCTTTTACAAGCCCAGCCGGGTCAACGGGGATCGTGACTCGCGAACAATGAATAATGCGGAGGGGAAAAGAGGGAATGAAAAAGGAACGGAGGGAAAACAGTTCTAAGAGACGTACGTCATTCGATGCCCCTTGCACAACCGCCCCTCCCCCTCCCCTTTTTTTTACCCCGGCTTCATCTCTATCTATCATTCGCATAAAGTCACTTGGATATGTTTATGTATGCTAATTTCTTGATTCTTTCAATACTGCAGTTTCAATTCCGACTTCTGGTGAGAGAGAAACTGTCTTCAACGTTCTACTTATTGCCTGAACGACTACACGGGCTTCGGACTTGATACAATGACCAGCTTCTGCCTCCCTGTGAAACCAACCCATCCCCCGCCATCGCCCTGACGGGAGACTTTTTTTACTCAGATAGATGGCAAGATACCACCTCTTGTCTAGGTGTCTTGCAGCGAATAAATCACACACGCCATGGCATGCTTCAAAAGGCCAGGCCACCCGAGGTTTCCTTTCCGATGTCTTCGGCCGATGCCGATAACTTGGCGGGTCCAGGACTCTGGAGTTCGCCGTTCCTCATTGATCGACCGCCATCGAGGGAGCTGCTGTCGGCCCTCGCTCGTGGACAAAACTCACTCGAGCTCGGGCCGAAAGAGGAGGTATGCTGAATACAAGGACCGGAGTGCTGAGTGCTGAAGTAGATAGTGTGTAGTCGTATCTGTACTCACATGATAGAAACCGGTCAAAGTTATCCAGGTTAGACAAAGGATATAAATCGTGACCGTGTCGCTGTAAAGCCTGAGAACCGACCTTGGACCTACAGCTCGACGGTCTCAAGTAGCTCTATAGCGCGTCTTCGGCGTCCAAGGCCGTGCGTAGGTCGTGTGTTGTGCACTGATGATGCGACTGCCATGATAAATCCGCGTCGGTCTCCGGGGCCACACGGTCACCTGGTGAATTAATTGTTATTCAGATACTTCCGGCAATTACACATAGTTTCGCAAGAAGGAACGAGAGATAACAGAGTAACGAGGTTTTGAGATGCGTGAACAACAATCGATCCAACAACAGACAGCCTCGCAGCCTCGTCAAGAAAAAAACATCAGAGGGTTGACGAGCATGCCCATACCCCGCAGTTGAGGTCTGAGGCCTTCCATGAGAGGAATGTTTGCCGACAGAGCACTATTCCTATCTCGGAAAGGTAGGTAATCAGTCCAAGCGTAGGCACGTGGACGCACGTGGTACAGGTGAAGATAACAGCCTCCAACACAGAAATCTTAGTTACCTCTTGTCTGACCACAAAATGACAAGATCCTCGCCGCTAATAGTCTTCCTTGGGAGAACGTCATTTGAAGCCGAGTTTGTCCTTTCCACCTCCACCGACTTTCATTCTTGTCCTTCTGATACTCCCTCATCTCTTCTCGTTTACGCAGACCAGCTCAGGTCAGGCCAGACCGGGAGACCACTTGTATTCTCGTCACATTGTCTCGCCTTGCACCCACTTCTTGCGACTTACATCTAATAGGCGATAAATAACAGTTGATGTCGCTCCGAACGTCTGTCAGATCGAGCTCATGGCTCGCCCACGCGCCGATACGGGGAACTTCCCCAAAGAGCCTCACTCGATATCTTTAAAAGGTATGCCACTCTCTGGGTCAGAATCATTGTTTTGTTATTACACAATCATCATTACTTGATCTGCGTGTTGCTAACCCTGGCCAAAATCTTCTAGTGCTGAGGTGAGTCCGTGTTTCTGTGACTGGTTACACGTTGTTGGGAAAATAGGCAATTAGGTCAATTAATGCGCATCCCCCATAGACTCTCCCGACCGTCGCTGGCACAACAACACCCTCTCCCCCGCGAAAATGACACCAAGATACCTCATACAGCCTCGTTAGCATACCCGTCCAAAGCCGTCGACCAGAACTTCATTTTGTCCGCCAGCATGGGTTTGCCGCCATCCTTCGGTTCGGCTCATGTCGGCGAGACCTTCTCCTGTGCTCTCTGCGCCAACAACGAACTCCCCTCAGCACAGTCAACCAAAAGCGTTTCAGGAACAAGAATCTTGGCCGAAATGCAAACACCATCTCAAGCCGTGCCCCTAGAGCTCTATGCGGCTGATGATCTAACAGAAGACAGCTCGAGTCACTCCGGGCCCGGAAGCTCCTTACAAAGGATCATTCGGTTCGACCTGAAGGAGGAAGGCAACCACGTGCTCGCCGTCAATGTCACCTACACCGAGACCCTGTCAGGTGATGGCCAAGCCACCGGCGGGAGGGTTCGATCGTTTCGGAAATTATACCAGTTCCTCGCCCAACCATGTGTGAGCGTGCGAACCAAGACCACTGAACTGGAAGCTGTCAAAGTTTCCGACAAAGCGCATGGTCCGTATGAAAAGGCCACTTTGCTGCGCTATGTTTTAGAGGCACAACTGGAAAACGTATCAGATGCGCCGATATTGCTGCAACAGACCAAACTCCAGCCGAAGCCGCCATTCAAGTCGACTTCGCTGAATTGGGATGCTGAACAGGATAACGATGTTGCCGCGGAATACCCGTCGCTCAAACCCCGAGATATTATACAAGTAGCCTTTCTGGTCGAGCAGGAACAAGGCGTCGCAGAAGGGCTGGAGGACCTCAAGGATAGTATCAAACGTGATGGCAGGGCGGTTCTGGGCCAACTTGCTATTCAATGGCGGACCGAAATGGGAGAACGAGGTTCCCTGAGCACCGGGAACCTCTTGACTCGGCGCAAAGCAGCATAAAAGCTACCTGATTTTGTGACTTGTAGGATAGCCATATTTGTCTTGGAAAAGGTGTCAGAATCAATGCGTCTTGTGTCGAGTCTTCACGGGGCGTGCATGCCAAGACCGTTCATTTTACTGGTCAACATGCTGATTCTGGATCTCTTGGGAATCGTAGGCAAGCTCGGGACCTTCTCATCTTGCTTGAATAAACCTTCTTCCAGCTTCGCAGGGGTTCGGGTGACAATGGTATGATAATCACGTCCCTTTGATGCAGCGCCTAGCTCTGGCCGATCAACGCTAGCCGGTACTGCCACTATCCTCCATTGATGCTGAGATGCATCTGAAAGTAAGTCAGTGTTCATGCCTACATGAGGTGACCATGCCATAAAGCTTTTTCTGTTGAGACTGAGACTGGGAATGCTCGACCGTAAGCCGGCGCGCCGACGTTTTGCCATGATGATGGCGTCGAACAGGGCTATCGAAGGAGTTGATGATTTCTCTTCGCGGTCCATGATGAACTCATTCCAAGCTTGAGTCTGTTGCAGCATGCCCATGTAGGCGGCATGGTCAGGGGTCAAACTTCTCATGAAAGCGTCACTGTCAAAGGAGTAGATAGCCCCAAGCTTCTTTTTCTGTGGAGGTGCAGGCTGCAAAAATTTCCGGTAAGTGTATAACAAGCTGGCCATGCATCTCGCAAAGGCGGCACGAATCTGATCTGGGTAGAAAGCTGCAGAGCAGACTATAGATATGTTGTGGGCGCATCGATCGTGGACGACGAAACCACACCCAGAACATCTATAGTATCCATCTGGAGCCTTTTCGTCGCACAGAAGACATGTAGATGGACCATCCGCCGCTCTCCATAGCAGACAGTGACCTTCAGACCAGTGCATACCTTCACCAGTCCGCATATGCAGTGTGTTCACTCCAGGCATAATTGTAGAGGCTGCCAGGGTCGACTGCGCGTAAGTGGAGGGTGCATACATAGACCCATTTCGATTGTCCGATAGTGTAGTGCTCGAAGATGGACTCGCACTGTGTTTCACGAATGGAAGGCTTGCTTTTCGAATCATATGACTAGACCCAGAGAAACTTCTTTTCGACACTGAATCGAAGTGACCGGATCTCTTTTCCTTGAGAGAAGTCTGAAGAGCATACCCCGAATCGGTTCGTGACGGTCCAGAACCAGGCGTCACAGGGAAGTTGGGGTTAACGGGAGATTGACTGTCGGAATCAGTGTACGTGGAGTGTCTGGCGGTCGATGACGTTCTGGGACGATCAGAGCTCTTTCCTCTGGTTGGTGTAGCAGCGAGGAAAACGTTCAGCAGTGGAGACCGTCGAATGGTGTCAGTTGCGGCCTGCGGGCCGAATATCGTAGAGCTGAGGCTCGCGAGTTTATCTAGATTTGTGGATTTGGCGACTGCGGTAAAGGTAGACTCGAGCTCTGCAGAAAAGCCATCATACGGATATGTGTCCACCGCATAAGCAGGAGGCCCCGGAGTCACTCCGAAGCTTTGGTGAAGCGGTGCAGCTTGGTAAAGCAGAGACATCAACTTTCTCCGCTGTTGTTTCGGTAGGAAAGGCGGCGGTGCCGTACTATACAATTCGTTCTTATCCAAATCGACCAAAACATAATCGTCGTCAGGTAGGTCGTACTTTTCATATTTGCGATCGATGCCGCAAATGTAAGGACAAGGCGCATCCAATGCTTGAACCAAACGTGATGGCAACACCGGTATGTAGATTCCTGTCCATTCGAAGGGCCAGATGAGTTCCAGGATGGCTTTGCTTACTAACTGTAGCATGGAGACGTGGGTTGAAAGGAGAATGACCCGGGACTCGGATAAGACGTACTCCAGAAGAAGGATAATGTTCGGAATGGTAAGAGCTCGGAATAGCGGATACAGATCGGTCGTCCTACTTCCGGGGAGCTCATTTGCCGCCTCTTTTTTTGCATACAGTTGAAGTTCTCGTATCGAAATTTGGACCTGAGTTTTGGACGACACCGGAGAGGGTGCTTCGATGCACAGAGCAGCAACGTATCTTTCCAATGGCTGCCACATGCCGACTTTCGGCGAGCTAGCCGGCACTCGCAAGACCCCTCCATCGGTCATAGGAACGACGACCGCTCGAAGCCATTGCCGCCAGAAGTTTGCCATGGACTTGTCCCTACCCAAGATACCATAAGCTCTTGGAATCCAGAAGCGAGTTTCGCCACCCGCAAGTCCTTGAATATCCGATTCTGAACTGTGTCGCAGGGGCCTGAGCATGTCAGACATAACAGCAATCTTCTCTTCCACCGCGCTGATTTCATCCTCCAAAGCCTCTCTCTCTGCTGAATCTGGTGAGAGTTGGGGCAATTGTGTTAGTAACCTAGACAATTTCGCACTTTCTGCCGTCAACCTCTCTGCAAGTGAAGTGGCCAATTCTCTCTCCGCCTCCGACATGTGAGCTTTTCGCCATTGTTCACACTTCTTTTCCAGATCGACGGCAACATCGCGATTCACGGGGATCCATATTATGACTGTGACCGCCGTAAGTCTCGAGTTATCTGCTGCTGTCATGGAGAATTCGTGCCAAGTTGACCGCGGTCTGGTCTCAGCGGCCACAATCTTGATGTCACCAGGGAAAGCAAACATGGGCACATAGTCTGGAAACGGTGCTCTGCTCTGAGACTTTTCGAAAGAGCTTGGTCGAGGATATCTTTCCAGCAATACGGGTTCGAATTTTCGCATCAGAGGATACTGGTCAGGAGAGCTATGGAATGTCTCTGGGCTGGGGATGACTGAGTTGTAACTGCTCATCCTTCGAGAGGTGCGCGTCGATGTCCGTCGGGCCATGGACGGTTGACGTTTTGTGCTGGACATGTCTTTGAAAGAAAGGTGTCTGCGGATACTTCCAAAATTGCGATTGGGAACCGGGGTAGGCTCATCTTCAGCAATGATTTTCTGTGTCTTCGGTCGCGACTTGGATCGAGCCGGCTTGGACGATTCATTGGGCTGAAATGTCAAGTCCAAATAGAAAGCATCTCGGTCAGTGGCGAACTTGGTCATGGCCTTCTCGAAGTCGGCTTCTGTTATCAACGAGGACATTCGAGGATCCGAGGCAGTCGGAGCAGCCGCCCGAATGGTGAGACTACTCCGGTTACTGCGTGGCTTCGTTGCGTCTTCAAGACTCTGAATGGTCTCCTTCGCCTCGTCGGAGAGCTGCGACAATCTCTGGTAGGAGTCATGTCTGGAATGGCCAACCGAGGCTCGAGGAGACTGAAGGATGGACGACTGCTCATCATCAACAGATGCCTCTTCTTTGATGGAAAAGTCGACGCCATTGGTGTCAATCTGATCATAAGACCATCGGGGTTGAGAGATGGCGTCTGCCAGTTGTTGGCCGTCGAGCCCGGCAATCCAGAAGTAATCCGCAAGCGGTCGAGAAGATTCGGGGGTTTCTGGCGTGGATCGCATGTTTTAGTTCGAGCTTGCCATCAGATCAACCAAGTATGGGGGCCTTGAGACCAGCGTCAAAGCCTTGCTGGGTCAGAAAAGGATTTGGCTAGGGCAGATAGAGTTGACTTTGCCGGTCCCAAGCTCTGATTCCAAAGGGGTGATTTAAAACTGCACGGGCATTCTTCACTACGCCGATGTTGTCCTTGCCGTGAATCTCTGGAGGCCAGAAGAGAAGGGTAAAATGCGACCTCTCTTTGACCTTGACACTGACGTTGGGAAAAGGAG
Source organism: Fonsecaea monophora (assembly GCF_001642475.1). Taxonomy (NCBI): domain Eukaryota; kingdom Fungi; phylum Ascomycota; class Eurotiomycetes; order Chaetothyriales; family Herpotrichiellaceae; genus Fonsecaea; species Fonsecaea monophora. The sequence continues at coordinate 114,386 of NW_019173979.1, read as the reverse complement.
CTTTAGATTTGGCGGCCAGCCGACCACAAGCCGTGGGAGAGGAAAGGAGATACAAGGGGACTGTTTGAGATGTCGAATGGAAGTTGATTATTTTTGACTCTGGAGAACCGAAGGATGCATTAAAACATGGAGATAACGACGTGTGCAGGGATCGTTTGGCTCTGGGGCAAGCGCCTCCCTGCGCCTAGGCCGAGTCGAGTGTGGAAAGGACAGCGGCCGCCACAGAGATCGACGATCGGATGGATGGTTTCGAGAGCAGGGACTGGGTACTCGTATTGGCACCAGCTAATGCGGCCAGGAAACGGTGATAGGGTTGGTTGGTGGTAGTAGTGGTGATGGTGGTGGTGACAGTGTTCGTTCCTTTGTTCGCTCGTTGATACCTGGAGGTCTAGAGGTGGGAAGCGGTGATGGGGATGATGGTGATCTGCAGCTGTCACCTTTCTGCCTCTCCCATTCGAGGATTGGGGAAAAGGGGAAGCGCCGGAAGCATGCAAGAGGAACAGAAAAAACTTTGATAGATATCTGCACGAGAGATGTTCTGGGTCTCGTCGCGTCTCTCTCTGGATTAGGTGCGTGGCGTTGAAGCAACCTGCACACACTTGTCAAGTTGGCAGCGTCTCCGGGGTGGTGCAGCGGGGTGGGTCTTGGCCTACTAGGCTCATGCATTCGGGCTAGTCTTAACTAAAACCCTCTTCTTGTCCAGTTAGAGGAAGGCTTCGGATTAAGCCTGCGCCGCCTATCTGTTTAGCTGGTTTCACCTCTTGTTAGGTGTGTTCTGCCCCTGGAGCTTACCCGTCCGCCGAGCAAGCGAGTTTTGGTGGCGTGTTGCCGTTTACTGTACTCGGGCATTTCCATCTCGGCGAGTGGTTTTCCTGCAGGGGCTTTACATTCGGTTCCAGACTTCACTTTGCATTTCATGCAGTCACTGCAGTGCCACCGCAACGGCTTGACATGATGTGGGCTGCCTCTGTCGCGTGGAGACTCGTCCATTATCCACAGCTGTAAACAAAGTGCCGTTCGTGTCTACGAGTACGAATACCTGGCAGTTCATCTCCCTGCGAGAACGAGTTACGCACATGCACCAGGCGACTTCAGCAGATGACGATGCTGTAGCCCGTGGACCTGTCATTGGTGAGAGACTGGATGGGATCTCGCCCGCCCTATGAGTACCTACCTACATACGACAGCTGTTCGACCGCCTTCACACTGCACGCCGCTTCCTCCTTCCGAGCTCCCCAGCACCATCCCCCAATTTTTCCTGCTCCCACACGAATCTCTGACGGCACGGTCTCTTCGTCCTCCGACTGTTCTTCTTCCCCCGACCACGTATAAGTAAGAGGTGGAGAATCATAGGACGAGGATCAGTGATGTCTAAATACTGTTCCGCTAGGTGGAAAATATTGGTGGACGAGGTTCAGACCGACGTCTTTGATCTATTCTCTCGATCCACAGAACTGCTCTCTGGTGACGCCGATGGAAGCAAGGTCCAGCTTTGCATAAGCAGGGGTTTTCTTGGTTGCCTTCCTCACCACCTCCATCTTCAAGACAACCGTCTTACCCTCGCCGCCATTTTCTGCATGTCCCTGCGGTCTCTGCGCTCGAACTTTCCTCGCACCGTCTTTCTTCGTCGTGTCCTTTACCCCTTGCACATCGGATCTCCCACGTCTATCCCCACGAGGATCGCCAGCAGAGTCCTTCTTCAGCTGAGCCAGGAAAGTGTCGATTCTTTCGTTCAGATCTGGGAATTCCTCTCGGAGAGTCCAGTATGCGCTTTTCGCCTTGAGTCGTTTCTCCCACAATCGAACGGCAATGTGCTCAACAAGAAATGCCCTTGTCTCTTCATTTGGAGGATTGACGAGCCACAGGGCACGAACATCCTCTGAATGCACCTGCTCCGCACAGATGCGCTCCATCCGCTTGCTCGCTCGTTCCTGGAGAGTGTCACAGCCGATCGATACCGCACATTCGCGGACAAAGAATTGGAATGAATACGGCTTGAATCTCTGACTTGGAGTTTGAGCGAAGCCAAACCCCTGGCAACTCCCAAGCATCCAGTTGAGGATGTCGCGCCATATGCCATAGCTCCCACCCGTGACAACGATCGAATCGACAATGACACTGTGACTCTCGCCAACGTTTGTCTTATTACTGGGAATGAGCTCGGCTTTCCACTTCGTTGAGAAGGCTGTTGCTATACTCTTGGGAAACTTATCTCCCACTATTCGCAGGTTGTCGCCGTCGGTGGCGTCCTTTTCCTTGTAGAGGACCGTGATGGTCTCTGCTCGTGGGAGGCTATATTCAATCTCATTGTCAACCTGCTGTTATGGGTCTAGACATCGAAAGCTTGGCTCTTGGTGAGCAGACGGGGCTTGGACGAGAACTCACTTTTTGAGCTGCGCGGCAGTCAAAGAAGCTGCTTGTGAAGCCATTGTTGTCACAGATCTGGTAGAAATATGTCCCCAAAGCTCTCTGTGGCGTCGACCTGGAGCTTTAGACGTGCCACAAGTCAATCTCAGCCCTGTTGCGATCGTGTTGACGAGGTAAGTCTGCTGTCCACAGAATCCAAAATACTGATATCGTTGAACGACTTTTGGAAGACCATCAAAATACAAAGTAGGGGAGACGTCAAATGAGCAAAGCTTGGACCAGAGAAATATAAGAGATCAATTTTAACAGTAGGATTTCCGGTCTGTGAGGATCCAGGAGTCGGACGATATTGACGGACAAGTGACGAATTGTGCCCATTCACTACTGCCGCCGCAGTCACGTCAACGCGCTTTGTTTTTCTTGTGGCTGACAAGGCTGTTTGACGCACGTGCCCTCGGACCGTCCCAGCGTTGTGTAACAACCTTCAATCCGGAAGCTGCAGCGAGAGGAGGAGAATTGCTGAGAATGAACAAAGAACGTGGAAGAGAGACAGAGAGATGGAGCTCTTGACACTCGGAAGGAACACGACTTTGTCTATCTCGCCGGGCACGGACAAACAGAGGTGCTGAAAAATGAGGGTGTATATATTTCGTATATACAGGTAAGTCTCAGACGTGGGCATAGGGGAATGGGGGCAACGCGAGTGTTTAAAAAGGCCTTACTGCCCGTGTCACCTGGGACTAACCGATATCCGACCGACCTCCATGGCATGCATGCATGCATACAGGTATATATGGCAATGGTGATGGTGATGGTGATATCTGTGAACGCATTGTGAAACATCCCAATGGGTATCATACCTACCTACTTTACCTAACTTGGGTACTGTGTTGTTCAATCATAAAATCATGCATGCTATGGGGTACATGTAACGTATCACGACATGAACCAGGCACGCCACGCCACAGCACAGCATGATATGGTGCAGTGTGGCGTGGGATGGCGCAAAGGGACAGGGTATGCAACCGCAGCAAGCAGCAAACGCATGCATACATACGTAGGTAGCTTGATAGCCTGGCTACCTCGATAGATTTAAACATGGAAGCTGACACCTGGAAGTAAATCCAGTGAGTGACATTTTTGACTTCCAAGATGATGACTCGCTGTCCTATTTCCCCCCCCCCCCCTTTCGGTCACTGCAGACTCTGCGATACCATATCATCACATCCTTTTGCCTTTCACATAGTCCCATGTCGCGCCATTCCTAGGTTTTGGACAGCTTCGGTGGCACAGTACCGTTGTTATTCTTTGTCGTGCTCTTCGTGCCTACCGCTGCCCGGTTACTCGCGGTATTGGTCTTTGGGGTTGGCTTTGGCCTCGCAGCCGCATTTACAGGTGTAGATGCTTTCACACCCGTCGTCCCCGTAGATTTCTTTGTCACTGGTGAAGTCTTAGAGGGAGTTCCGGCTGCTGAATTCGGCGCAGCTGTGGGCTTTTTTGGAGTCGGCGCAGTCGTACCGACTTTGTTGGCGTTCGTGCTCGTGTTTGGTTTGGGCTTGGAAGGCCCGGGATTGGTGTTGGCAGTGGCATTGGTGTTGACCTTGGACTTCTGCGTAGACGGCGGCTTGGCCGTTGACGGAGCAGCCCCGGCGGGCTTTCTGGGAGTTCCGGTGGGGACAGAGGAAGGCGTTTGCTTGAGAGGTGTCGTTTTCGCAGGGGTGTTTATGACCGAGTTCTTCTTCGGGGCTACGGGCGTGGGGTTCGAAGGTGTTGAGGACGCTGGCTTTTTGGTCGCGCTTGTCGTCGAGGTAGCCGTTCCTAGTTTCTTCGTCGCCGCCACAGGGGTTGATACACCGGTGCTCTCTTTCTTGGTAGGGAGGGTGGTCGAGATTGTCTTCTGCCCATTCGTCGCCTTTGGTACACTTTGTATGGGAGGCTGTTTCTTTGGAGCACTCGGGTCGAGTTTCGCTGGGGCTTTGGTCAACCCAGACTTAGAACGGGGGTCGAGCACTGTCTTTCCTCCCGCAGAGCTTGTGGATGCAACAGCCGTGGACGCATTACTCGACAAGGTCATCACAGTCCCATACCGGCTGTTCTCCTCGGCCTTCACAGCATCCCAGAAATTTCCTTTGGGGAGAGCAAGATTTCCAGATCCACTCTTCGCGAGAGGTGGCTTCGTTGCCGACGAGTTTGCCTTCTTTTCCTCTGCGGCCTTGAGGTCCTGCCAGAATGTACCTTTTGATTGTTTAGAGCTCGTCGATGTCGGGGCGGATATGACGGAGCCTCGCCTGCTCTGTTCTTCGGCCTCCAGGGCATTCCAAAAGGAGCCCTTTTTCGGAACATTTGAGACGACGGAGCCGTGCCTGCTATTTTCTTCTGCCTCGACCTGTTTCCAAAAATCTCCTTTGGCCGCGGTGTTGGTAGCAGGTTTCAGGGCAGTCGTACGAGAAGTGGAGGGTATTCTCCCTTGCTGTCTTTTGGCTTCTTCTTGGGCAAGTTGTTGCATGAAATTCTGTTGTCTGTCCGTAATGCTGTCCTGCACCAGCTTTTGGGGGTCTGATAAGAACGCCTGGATAAAGTCGGCTCGGTTAAGAAGCGTTTGCGCTTGGGGTGAGGTGAGGAGCTTTTGTACAGCCACTGCACCAGCTGCGAACGTCTCCTCCTGTTTCCCTGGCTCGAAAAAGGAGTCCAAAGTTAACCCGCTCAAGGCGGACGAAGTAGATTGCACTCCTTTGCCGGCTTGTATACCAGCCTTCTTGATATCTTCAGTGCCTGCTTGAAGGGCTTCCTTGTTGATGCTCTTCCAGAACCGCTTCGGCAGGTCGCCATAGAAGATATACAGGATCATCGCCAGGATCCCCATCGGTGCAAAGATCTGGAGAAACTCGTACCAATGACTTGCACGGATTGGGACGTCCATATGTCCGCATCCCCGAAGAATCTTTCCAGATTTATATTTCGTTGCGCCATAGTCAGCCGGGAGCTTGCCAGTCTGGTAGTATTCTTCAATCATGACATCTTTTTCCCGCCAGCGGGCTCTGAGCCATAGTTCAAATGCTCTGTCATTGTGGAGTGGAATCTCCTTGACCGCAAATCGGCGCCAGTGCATGCTGACGGATTTTGGAGGCCGACCTTCCAAATAACCCGCTTTCAGGGTGAAGATATCTTGTGCGTACTGCCCACGGGGTACACCTTCATAGACTATAGTGCAGTCATAGAGGTAATCCACAGTATCTTTCAGCTCCTCTAGACAAAACTGTAGACCAGTGCTTCGAGGTAGCAGGACGTGCCTTGTGTCCGGAATATTGTTCTTCTTGGCCCATTCGGCGCTTCGCTTGCGAGTACTTGGAGCAAGATTAGTTCCCTCTGGAAAAAGAAGCAGCCACATTGGATCTGTGGGCTTATTCAGTCGTTGCAGTGCACTGGCCATGTTGGGCTTGTCCTGTTCCCAATTGCGCTTCAAGAAGATGAACTGATACAATTGCATCCCCCATCCTATTACAGGAATCTTGCGCAGCGATTCCTTGAGGATGATGTAGAGGCGACCATGCATCCCATTGCAATACGCTATCCACCACAGGTAAAGCCAATCGGTGTAGATCTGATGGTTCGCGATGAGTACAAGCCGTTCAGGAAAATCCAAAATCAGGTCTCCCTCGGTCGACTTCAAAAGTTGCCCTCGCACCGACTTGTCTCCGGAGACGATGACCTTTGTCGGCGCGAATGTCTGGGTGAGGGTCATTGTGAGCAGCCCGAAGGACTGCTTTGTAAACGCGATCCATGCATTATACCAATCCTCGTTGATCGCTCGCAAGGGAGCTCCCAGAAATTGAGAGATGTTGATAGCCAAAGCTCCAGACAAGAAATAGGTTGATAGGGCCAGAGCCCTGGACGCGACAGAGAATTCGCCCTTTGAAAGGGGGACTCGATCAGGCCGCTCCGGTCTCGAGTCCAGCGAAAAGCCGGCAGCAGGCTCTAGAGCAGGTGCTCTGGATGGAGCCATTGTTATTGACTACCCGTAGTTATGGCAAGCTTTCTTGTTTGTCCCTTCTCTTCCTCCTCCCGCCCATTATTGTTGATATGTGAACAGCCACAGCTGCGGACTGCCATGTGTGATGCATGCAGAATAATATTCGAAAAGGCTGGGATCGCTCTACCAACGCCACACTGACGTACAAAGGGTCCATGTTTCTTTTCAGCCCCGAGAGGATCACCGTCTGGGAGCTGTCACCCAGCCCGTGTTGACCAAGCGCCGTTGGCCAATTCTGCTTGTGAATGTGGCGCTCTCCAGCACCCCCCTGCCTTCTCGATCCCTATACGGCTGCATTTGAAGGGAGACGAACGACTGGTCCGAAGATACGAACAAATGACAGAACTGCCCGCTCCCGTAGTCTTCTGGGCTCATCGCACTTTTGGGGCTGCATCAACGATCGAAGAGGGCTTTCTGAGAGAGCACCCTGGTCGGGGCGGTCCAGATTCGTATCTTTCGACAAGGATTGAGTGCTGCCAGTGGAGAGAAGGAGGTGTCGAAAGCAAGGAAAAGCAGGAAAAGGACCCTTGTGGCACCAGTGGCGGTGCTGCGACTCTCCAATCAAGCTGGTTGTGTGCAGCCTAAGATGACGTTTGTGTGGGAGGCACCAGAAGAGTCAATTGGGTGGACTTGTCCATATCATACCTCGCATGTCCCTGTTGCCGATCAAAAGGAGGAAGCTTTGAGAGAGAAAGACATCCAAGGGATAAAATCTAACCCTTTTCTCTTGACATCACGACTCGTTCGCCCTCACGTTCAGAAATTCATGCTATTTGGTCTTGTCTGTACCCTTGACTGAGGTGCAGACGCAAGTTTACAGGTTCCAATGCCTAACGTATCATTTGATATCTTCTTTGACAAGGACTTTATCAACATCACAGCCACTCGAGGACAGACTGCTCCAAAGGCTAAACCCGAGTGGAAGGTCCGCACCGCACCCAAACTACCACCGAAGCCAGTGGTCGAAGATCCTGCTGGAACTCCCAGGCCACCACCGAGACAGAAGTTGACCACCCTTCGTCAGCCAACGCACCACCAGAAGCCACGAGAAGCACTTCCCAGCACCGACAAGCCCGAGCCCGCTGAAAGTGTCAACGGTGCCACATCTGCTGGCGAAGAGAAGCCCAAACGAAAGCCTCCGAAGCTTGGTCCCAGAAAGTCGGCCACTCCCGCTACTCCTTCTGCCACCCCAGCTGCATAAAGAATGGCAACTCAATGGGTTCTGGGGAAGGTCAGTGAGGCACTAGCGCCCACTGTCTCGAGCACAGTGGCAAGTGCTGGTGCATTTGCTGGTGGAGCAGTCAATGCTGTAGGCAACAGTATCAATGGGGTTGGGGAGTCAATCAATTCCACAATTCGAAGATATGGAGATGGGGTTAAGGATTATGGCAATGGCATCATGGATTGGACGCGGGCAGGAGGAGTCCGGGCAGCAACGGCAAGCAATCCTCTGGGTTTGAGTGCAGGGAAGACGGGAGGGAGGTTACAGGTTACCAGTCCTCAGATTTACCGGCCGCCTGCGTCGACACCTAAAACATCCCCATCGAAGAGGTTGATGACCACGAGCAAGACGGCAGCACCTCAAAAACAGATCGAGGGAGGCACTGCAAAGAAGGCATTGCCAGCTCCAGGTCCGAAATCGACAGGGGCATCCCACAAAACCACTCCTGCTAAGAAGGTTGGTACCGCTCCCCTCAAGCCTGTACAGTCGGCGGCGAAGACAAGCACCCACCCCAATCCTGGAGCCATGAGGCAGCAAAAACAAGGCAATGGTGCGAACAAAGCTGGGGGTGCAAACAAATTTCCTACCACACCAAACCCAGGCGCGATGCGGCGCAAGCCAGCAGACGACGGTGACACGAAGCAGACCGCTGCGGGTAAGAAGGCTTCGAATAAGCCCAACACGGCTTCAGCTTCGAAGCCGCTGACGACATCAACAACATCAAATCGACCAAAGGTGCAAGGCAATCCCACGGCTGCCGCCAATCCCCTCGGCCTCACCTTTTGATACGCTTTTCAATTGCTGGTCGTTTGTTGATTCAGAGGGTGGGCATGACCTTTTCTGCATGGTTTGATCTTGACCTGGTTCGGTAAGACGGTATTGGGCATCATCCAGGTAGTTCCCTTTTGTACTCGAACAAAAATCATAGCTCGGATTCCGCCGACCACAGTTCCGGGTCCTTGTTTAGCAATGGAATTTGATTGATTGCAGCGTACTCGGTACTCGATATACGGCGGGTCGAATAGCCTGGGCCTAAGACTTTTCGGTTCCGTAGTCATTCCTGCGGGGTCGTCTCAAATTCCCTCGGGGCCTTGGTGCTCTACCCGTTGACGCCTTAGACTGGCTTCCATCCAACCGATTCTTACTGCCGGGCGCTGTTGTCATTCACGCCTTTGCCTTGCGCCTTTCATGTCTATCGATACTTCAGTTACTTCCCGCCTAGGCAAATGATGGCGGTATTAGCCCTGCAGACAGCAGGTAGGTGGAAAAGCCAATAACTGGGAGCTGACAAAACAGACCTCACTTCAATCTTTTTATATAGTCATGCAATTGACCCAAGGTACCTCTTCCGACAAAGCTGCGCAACACGTCCACTAGATACCACGCGTGTGTTCCTCTTACAGCACCCTCACCATAATGGCAGACATTGAACTATTCACCATCAGCGTCGCCGATACCGCCCTTTCGGACCTCAAGACTCGCCTTTCGCTCGCTCGCTTCCCCGACGAGCTCGAGGATGCGGCCTGGGACTATGGCACGCCGCTGGCAGACGTCCAGCGACTGACAAGATATTGGAAGGACACATACAACTGGCGGGAGGCGGAGAAGAAGCTGAACGAGCTGCCAAACTATCGCACGACGATCCAGGTGGAGGGCGGCTTCGAGCCGTTGAAAGTGCACTTCCTCCACCAGAAATCGAGCGTGGAAAATGCCATCCCGCTGCTCTTCGTGCACGGCTGGCCCGGCAGCTTTCTCGAGGCGGTCAAGATCTGGGACAAATTGCCTTCGCCGGACCCGGGGTCGGACGATCCGGCTTTCCACTTCGTGGCCATCAGCCTGCCAAACTATGGCTTCTCCGAGGCGCCCAAGAAGAAAGGCTTCGCCCTCGCGCAGTACGCCGAGACGTGCAACAAGCTGATGTTGAAGCTCGGGTACAACGAGTACGTGACCCAAGGTGGCGACTGGGGATACTACATCACACGGGCCATGTCGCTGCGGTACCCTCAGCACTGCAAAGCGACACATGTCAACTTCGATCAGGGCGATGCCCCGTCGTTCCTGACCCACCCCACTCTGGCCCTCCAGCACGCGGTCACGCCGTACACGGCGGCGGAAAAGGAAGGACTGAAGCGCACCGACTGGTTCTTCAAGGAGTCGTCGGGCTACCGCGCGCAGCAGGCCACGAGGCCGCAGACGCTGGGGTACGCGCTGGCAGACTCCCCCGTGGCGCTGCTGGCGTGGATCTACGAGAAGCTGCGCGACTGGACCGACTCGTACCCTTGGACGGACGACGAGATCTGCACCTGGATGAGCATCTACTGGTTCTCGACCGCGGGCCCCGCCGCCACCCTTCGCATCTACTACGAGTCGACGCACGAGTGGGACAACCCGGCCACGCGGGTCACCCGCGACCGCACCCGCGAGTACATCGGCGGCGGGGTGAAGCTGGGGCTGAGCCACCAACCCAAGGAGCTGAGGGTGTTGCCGAGCACCTGGACGCGGACGCAGGGCGACGTCGTCTTCGAGCGCACCAACCCGAGCGGCGGACACTTTTACGCCTACGAGCGACCAGAGCACCTGTTGCGGGACGTCAGGGACATGTTTGGCAAGAAAGGCGGCGCGAGGGATGTGGTCAAGGGGAAGAGCGGTTATTGACGAGCTTTCTTTACTGGAGATATCACTAAAAGGGAGGTTGGAGGGATATCTACTGCATTCCCTTTGTTCTTTTTTTGGAACAGGATCTACTGCTGTCTTGAACAATGACAGACAGGTTCCTCATATGACCTGAATACTGGTTAAAGGGTTGAATGAGCTTGATATCCATATTGACGGGGCATCCTAAATCGACTTCAAGCCTGTTTCGCGACCGCTCCAGCGTTCTAGGGCCGCGTAAGTTCCGTTCGTCTACACATCCCATACCAACGAACAATGGAGAGTTCTATATATCCGCGGCCGCCTTGTCAGGATGTATGTGCTTAAAATCGCTCTTGAATAAATACCGCCACATTCCAACATTCCTAGGAAATCCACGTCGTCTTCTTTCTTCTTCCTCTTCTTGGTACCAAGTACAAAGTACAGGCACATGTACAAGGTATTTACCCCAAACGGTGAGTTTCTCAAAGGTCACTGACCTACATAAATTCATCGTGTGCGATAACGACAACTCGACGGCGTCATATCACGTGATCACCATAACGGCATGCGGAAGAACTCGAACATTTTGCGTACTGTAGTTACTGTACAATACCTACCTCCCTCTACCAGTATCTACCGACTTTTGTTGAGCATTATCTCCATAATCCTCAGTATCTACCAGCTTTTTGGATCATCATCATTCTTCATAATTCTATGATGGGGTAAAAACGAACTCTATAATCTATAATCTGCCGGCCCCTCCCCTCCGCTTCTCCACGGCCTCCCTCAACACGCGAATAACGTGGCCGGGGTCTTTGGCTCCGAACACGGCCGAGCCAGCCACGATGACGTTGGCGCCGGCGTCGGCGGCCTGGTCGATCGTCGACTCGGAGAGGCCGCCGTCCACTTCGACGTTGAGGTCCGGGTATCGTTGCCGCACGGCCGTCACCTTGGGGAGTTCCGAGGCCATGAACTTTTGGCCGCCGAAGCCGGGGTGCACGGTCATGATGAGGACCATCTGTTAAGAGACACGAGATGGCAGTAATGCGTTAGTCCAAAGTCAGTTTCTTTTTGGGTGTGATGAGGGGGAAAGAAAGGGCTTCAACGGGGCTGGGGGAATTAGTAAAGTTCCCTACATCTGGTCTGTCCTGCTTGTCCTCGGCTTCCAATATGTCCCAGAGCACGTCGACACTGGTTTCCGGTTTGATCGCGATGCCCGCCTGCATGCCGAGCTCGTGGATGTAGCGTATCAGTTCCTTGGGCGACGTGGGTCGCGTCGTGGTCTTGTCTTCGGGTGTCGTGGCTGCGACCGAGCTGACGGCCGCTTCGTAGTGGAAGCAGTAGAGGTCGCAGCCTGCATCGCGAAATGTGGAGACCCAGCGGTGAGGCTTGTTGCGTGTTCTCTCGTCAGTTCTCATTAGATTCGAGCAGGAAGAGAACGCAAGGGGAGAATTTTGAAGCCAGAGAGTGCGTGTCTGTGTCTGTGTCTGCGTCTGCCCTGCGTTTCGGGAGAAGAAGACATGGACCAGCCCTTCACATCGCTCCATATTTTCGTCACCTTCTCTTCATTGTCGCCTGTCCAGTCACATCCTCGGCAGACCTAAGCTTCCGATGTTGTGCAGTCCTTCTCTTTTCACCCCCCCGCCCACCCACCCACCGCTCGGCTCTCTCTTTTTCGCAACTGCAGACAACTCGAACTTGGTTTGACTCACCTCTGCAATCATCATGTGGCAATCAAATGTGCCTCGACCGCCCGGTTTCTGCGGTCTTTCCACGTGCGGTCGGATCTTGGACACGACCGGCGCGCCGAACGTGATGTTGGGGACAAAGTGGCCGTCCATCTACAAGTTTGCCAGAGAAGAACGTCAGCTTGTATGTCATGCCTCTCAGAAAACAAGAAAGACCACTATGTTTTCCCGCGCTGTGGACCTCCTCTTTCTATTCTTGGAAAGACTCCAACATTTTCCCCTGTCCTTCTAAAAGGGGTGGATGAAGTATTCTTGGGGCTTCGTGCACAGCGCAGACGTACAATGTCGACATGGAGCCAATCACAGCCCTGGTCCATTGTTTTGGCGCACTCGCGACCCAGTTCGGCAAAGTCGGCGCTCAGTATCGACGGCGCTATTATGGCCGGAGGAGTTGTTCCTGACATTTTGGACTATTGGTGGGAAGGTAGTAGGTGAGGGCGAGAAAGAGAAGGTGTCTTGGTCAGAGTCCGAGAGGGGGGGGCGCCGGAGGAAAATCGGTGGGGGAGACGGTCGCGGTAGAAAGCGATGATCCCGTGTAGTCGGTTGGTTGGTTGGTTGGTTGGGTGTATAGAAGAACGAAAAGAGTGTGTTGACGTCTGTACACGGACAAGAGGTAAACTGCGCTCCAATGTTTCGAGCAGTGGATGGGGTTCTTCAATTACGTAGGACTTGTCGGTGCGACCGGGAAATATATGGACCTACCCCTCACTAAGGATCTAGCTTGCTCACTAAGTCGCTAATGACAAAACGTGTTTCCCAATTAAGTTAGACCATTTTCGAGAAGTATATTCCAGGCTGAAATGGTCAGCCCTCGTCGTCAAACCCCAATTCGACCTGACGAGGCGGCTGGCTGGTTGGCTAGCTGGCTGTTCCAAAGGAAAGAAAACAGTCGATACGGAAAAGGACGTTGAAACCCGGAAAATGCGCATGTCCTCGTCCTTGTCCCTGCAAAACCATGACAAAAGGTCACTTGAAACCTCAACAAACCAAAGAGCGGCTCTTGTTGTCCTTGCTCGAACTCACTCCCTTGACCACCGGCTCGAGGCTGTAATCTTGGGCATCCTCCACTTTGCACTTCTCAAAGGCAGAACGGTTCAGGGCCCACACACGCAGCAGCTCCACAAGTTCTTTGCATCCCGGTGGCCGCCGATCCAGATTCGGGGCCGGAGGTCTGCCACAGGGGTTGTAGAGGACGAGGTCCGGCCCGCCGGCGGTTGCCATGACGGCGTCTTTGAGTCGGTCACATCCGTCTCCTGGGCGTGCCAGGTGCCACTGGCAGAGCGCGTGTACTTCGGCACAGTTGGCCTGGAACATGTGCCAGGAGTATTTGCCCGGCTCGACCCCTTCCTCGCTGCTGAGGGACAGGATTTTGTCGATGAAGATCCGCCGCTCGGGAGAGAGCCTGTCTAGGAAGCTTGAGTTTGCGCCCATGCCCTTGACGGACGTGCATATGAATAGGCGGCAGTTGTCTTCGTCAAACAGGGCCGTGACGGCCGTTGGCGGGGTCGCAAATCTTCGATCTTTGTGCGTCTTCGCCCAATCTTTCCAAAGGTCATTTAGTTCTTCCCGGGCTTGAATGGCGACATGCGCAATCAATTTATCGGACCATCTGAGGTTACACAAGGAAACGTCGAGGACAGCTGATGCTGCGAGGATATCCAGGCTCTTGTACGCATCCTCGTCAAATGCCAGACGAAAGCTGTTTCTGGACATGTCGAACAACTAGTGGAAGGGTTTGATCTTGAAAACGTGGACAGGATTCCTCAGGATATGCGGGAAAGAGTTTGAATTAGTAGAATTCATCGGCCAAGGGGTAAAGACGAGTCCAAAACCAAGACGGGAGGTCTTGGGCAGAAGCAGGCGAAGGGGACCAGAGGAAATCCCGAGTTATCTTTCGAGCCGCAGGACCCAGGCCAACACGAATGGTCGTCACAGCGTCTCTGATGCAGAGTCTGCGCCCTGGGCTCCAACGTTGTTGCCATCAACGTTCGTCCCGTCCCCTAAGCAGACAGGTGCATGATTGGGGTCCCTCAGCCTTATCTCGTCCGGCAGCAAGAAAGGTTTGATTCGTCACGGCCTTCCCCTCGGATATGCAACTTCCAACGCTTGAGCTGCAGTCCAGTCTGCATCTGGTAAGTTGTCCTGCGGGCTACAGCTGGAAACCTCCCCTCGTGACGCGCCCTGTAGAGTGTAGCTGGGCGCTACTTCTTGTGAGCGTGTCCTTCGGGCGTGAGTACGAATACGAGAGGTTATGAGTCGGTTGACCTGTTGGATCTCTTCACAACCTCGCAATCTGGAACATCAAACGCCCGGCACCATCAAGAATCATGAGCCAACTGATTTCAAAGGTGATTTGATTGGATGTATTTTCTGAACAGAGCGACTGAGGACATACGCCTTCCATCAGAGTGGATTCTATATCAGCCTTAGCCGAAAACAAATCCCAGCGTGCTCACATTGCGTTCGGAGCGACGACGATAGTGTTGTAATCTCGTCCTCCAGGAAGTCGAAATATTCCACAGTGAGGCTTCGCAACGACGACTGGTGGTCAATGTACGGACGAAGCTTCTCCGACAGTCTCTCAAAATCCCATACCGAATCGTACCAAGCCCCATAGTCATACCTCAGGTAAAGCGACTCCAGGTGACACGGCAAGCATGCAGAAAGCTCGGGTGACGATTCCACCTTCCAACCAAGTAGCAGTTCAGGAGACAATTCCAACTCCGTAAGCATGGAAAAGGCTTTGAGATTGAGTGTAGACAGAAAACCCCACGGTGCATCGTCTCCGCCGCCCTGACAAGGGTCACCGCCTTCGACAGACCTGAAGTCTGCCACGACTCGCAGTCTTCTCAGCGTCAGTGTGAAACCCGATATAGCTGTCTGGAGTTCTCTGCAGTCCACATGGCGCGGTACATGAGAATCGTAAGAATCAATATATCGTACAAATTCAAGATTCAAGTCCGTTATCTGCGGCAGAGCGGCCAGGATTGTCCTAAAGGTTTCCGTACTCACAAACAGGTTGTTCAGACTGAGTGTCGATATGCTACTGTTAGCTGGCAAGGATAATGCTTCTGCCAAGGGGTCTTCCTCTAACGTTGTTGAGAAACTGATGAGTGATGGCAGTGACAGCGCGCGCTTCAGTATCGAAGTGTTGACTGCGTATAGTTTTGGGGCAGGCTGTGGCCACTGCGGTACTCGGAGGTTGCACGTGAAACGTCGCAGTGAAGGTACCCATCGGAGTGATTGATTCAGTCTCTCAGCTCCTTCGTCGGATTGCGGAAAACAATCGACGATTTCGAGATCTTCCAGACGCTCAAGAAGGCTGAGCAGATCTGATAGTATGCCGAGGAGAGATGAATCCTCAAGATCATCCGCGGAAATCCTCCCACGATGCTGTGATAGACAGTGTAAGCGTCGTACGGAGTAAGCAAGCCAAGACTTCGCTGTCAGCGTCCGTTTGAGTGCCAGGATTGATCTAGTGTCGCGGTTTCCTTTTGAGAGTAATGTAACAGACTCATAGAGCATGACGTTTCCCATGCGGTAAAACTGTTGAGAGACAAGGCAGAGATTGGCAAAGTCTGACTGAGAGGCATAGTCGCGTATGGCTTTCACCACCATTGGGAGATCCTCGATGGTGGCAAGAGTTGGAGGCTCAGTTTTAGTGTTGGCCACTGCAGTCTCTCGCTCCATGGGGTCGAATTTGGTATTTGGACATAAGAGTTGGCGATGTTGGCGGTGATGAAAGCAGAAGACAGGCTTAGTTGGAATATTCTAGTCCTAAAATGAACTAGCCAAACTAGACACGCTAGTGACTTCCGCCAAGTGATTGGCTAGACTCAACCTCGAACTGCCTGACAACCAACTCCGTACAAGTACACGCACTGCCAGTTTCCGCCATCACGATTGAACAAAGTCAGCAATAACCCTGAGGTACATGAGGGGGTAATCCTACACGGAAACAAAATGGCGATGGAGAGACATGAATGGCACAAGGCCGCGAGACTGAGCCTTCCTCCCGGGAGTATTTCAATGGCTTTGGTGGTGGTATCTTCACACCTTTTGCCATTCAGACAGTATGCAAACACACAGAACAGGATAATTCATGCAATAGTTGTACCCTCGTTTAGTTCAGACCGTTCTTTTCTTTACCTCGGTCATTATAGCCTATACGGCTATGCATTCGCAACGGCATTCGATCCATCTAACCGCAGACACTGGATAATCTCCTGTTGGAAAGCTTTGGAGGTGACCGAGTCGGTCGTAAGATATGGCGCGCTTTATCCATGACGATCCGGCTTGGACGATCAGACTGGGGCTCGCAAACGAGTTCCGACCTAGCGACTGGGAGGAGGGCAGTTATAGGAATCTTTACAGCAAGAACGCACAATCAGGCTGAAAGGCCCAAGCTTGCAGGGTGTGCGGCCAAGATGGCTGTGTGGCTTCCATCAGCCGCTGCCTCCGCAGCATGTGATAACTGCATAGAGGTCTCGTGACACCTTCACCTGCGCTAAGACCGCAGCTTTATGCATGCTTCATCCCTGCCACGAGACAATGAGTGGTCCCGAAGACCGTAGCCCTTGAGGAACAGCGCTGCTTCGCTGGTCCAACCACCCATACTTGTCACATTTTCGTTCTGCAGGGTCTATGCAATGACTTTGTCATATCACTGCCGCCTGACTCTTCTCTCCCGTCCCTCTTTCACTCCCTTCGCCATCGTCGAGCGCTCCCCCCCAAAAAATGCCGCGAGAGAATCAGGCCCTGATCGACGTCGAGGGAGTTGAATTCGTCTGCATTTCATGTGACGAGCGTGAATTTGACTCCGAACAAGCATTGCTCCAGCACTGTCAAGCCGCGCGTTGTCACCAAGATGAATGGTGTGACAGGTGCCAATGGTTGTTTATCTCTACACAGGCTCACGAACAACATACCCGGGACTCGCAGAACCATTGGGTCTGTTCAAAATGCGGCACCGACGAACCCGAAGAAAGCAGTCTTCGCGCTCACATGGAAACAAAACATTCCTTCTGCTACGACTGTCAAGCAAACTTTGCCGGTGTATCGAAACATCGCGTCCAGTTCCACAATCGATGCTCTATATGTGATGAGGAGTTTGCAAATGAAAACGAAGTTCGTATGGTACGCGGGAACGTGAATATCAAACCCCAGAACATGTTTTTAATTGACGCTCCCCAAAAGCACGCGAAAATCCACACGCCTCGTCAAAACAAGTGCTACGGCTGCGAACGTAAATTCAAAAGCCCCTCTGGTATCCTCATCCATCTCGAGTCGACGACCTGTGATTCCGAGGTTACCCAGGTCGATATCGATAAATGGGCTTTCAGCTGCCACCGGAGCAACCTATACACTAACGGCTGGTACGATGAGTTCAGATACCGGTGTCCGAGCTGTGACGACAGCTTCCCAAAAGTCAGTGGATTGCTTCAGCACGTCGAGACGGCGGCATGCGGTGCAGGTTACAATGGCATTCTGGAGAAATTGACGAGATACATCAAGCGGCAGGTTCAAAATGTGTTGGAATGATGTATGTGAGTCGAGCAACGCGAACTGCTCAGACGACTCCATCGATATAGTATTAGTCAAACACCGCCTATGAGCCCTTCCATCCGAGACTGAATTTGCAGTGAAGCTGGATTTGGGGTGGTAGGCTCACACACGCTCGGTAACAGGATTTCCAGCTTGTGGGCGGACTTCGTGCTTGGTTTCGTGGTCGAAACCTGGCGCAAGAAAAGGAACCCATCGTCTTTAGCTGCCCATGGTTGTCGTTCACCCCAGGAACTGTTCTGGCTTTTAGGTATACCCAGTTGATTCTCAAGCGCTAAAAAAACCGGGCCGTCGCTTTATACTATGGCAGAGATCAGGCGTGTTCCGTCGGAAAGCCGAATTGCGGGAGGAGCCGAAGCCCGTTCCCCAGCAATCGGATCTGGATTTGAGTGTTTTTTTTTTCGGTAGAATTTGATGCTAAAGGGCAGTGACCGGCAGGAAGGCGGAGGTTGATATGTAAATCCAAGAAAACCTCACCGATCAAAACACCTCGTCCGGACATGGCAGTGGGCGTAAAAGAACCAGCCCCCATTTCCGGCTTCAGGGCTTCTTGATCGATACCTCCGAACCATAATCAACCCCCATCGAAGTGGCCTTTTCTGGAGACCCCGCAGATTATTCAGGTTTAGTGTCGGTTAGCTCCATCGCCCTTCCCTCCTTCTCCTTTGGTTCACTCCGTGACCTTCCTGTGATTTTGATCTTTACACATTTGACCGACACGCCGGGCAGAGTCGCCTTTCACAAAGAGAAGGTCATTGATGAGATCACAGTCATCGAGTATGTCGCGAAACACACATCAAATCCTACACCAAGGTTGATCAAAGTCTCCGATTCTTCCTGGGGTCCCTGCATAGTCATGGAGCTTGTTAAAGGGAAGTTGTTATCAGAAGCTCTCAAAGCTCCTACAGAACCAGAAAAAGTCGAGGTACTGGATCCGAACATCAATCCCCAAACATTAACCTAGGCCTATCGGGTCATCTCTAAGATATTGATTGAGCTGTCCAAATGCCAATTCCCTCGCATTGGAGGGGTATCTCGGGATGAATTGGGCCGTTGGTGTGTCGGAAAATGGTCTTTGACGCTGAACATGAACCGGTTGGTTGCTCTGGCCAACTACCCTCCCGTGGACCTACCTACAAACACATTTGCGACGGCCACCGATTATGTTATGGCCTTGGCCAGATCACACATGGCTCACCTTCGAACGCAACACAACGACGCAGTTGAAAATGAGGCAGACTGCCGAAAGAAATACGTCGCGCGCTGCTTATTCCTCAAGATTGCAAAGAGCTTTCCGAATGTTCACGACAGAGGTCCATTCAGATTGATCTGCGATGACCTCCGTCCTTCGAACGTCATCATCGACGAAAAACTGAACCTCCGTTGTGTCATCGACTGGGAATTTACCTATGCTGCTCCTGCCGATTTCACATGCTGTTCGCCATGGTGGCTCCTCTTGGTACATCCAGATGACTGTGGAGCAGTCTTGATGACTTTATGGCTCAGTATCTCCCGCTACACGCGGCCTTTTTGCAGGCCTTGAAAGAGACGGAAGACAAAGAGAGTCGGTGTGGTGCCCTCTCGGAATCTCAGCGTTTGTCGGGAGAAATGGCGCGGTTCCTGCAAAATGGAACGTTTTGGTTCTGTCTAGCAGCCACTTCGAGCTTTGCCTTTGATGACATTTACTGGCGTTTCATCGATTCGGGATTTTATGGGGAATTCACTTGCCTTGAGGAGCGTATCGGGTTATTGACCGCCGAGGAACAGGTGTCTCTGGAGGAATTTGTCCGTCTCAAAGTACAATAGGCACAGGAGAGAAGGTTAGACGAATCCCGTACCTTTGATGAGATCCTCGCGTCTTGAGCGCCCCTCACAGGAGCGATGGCGGACATAGGCATCCTCGAGGGCTACTTTCAAGAATCATTCTGAGACTTGGCCTTGTTGACAACCTTTCCCAGACGTTCCACAACCGATTTCAGAAATTGGCCTGTACCCCAACGTAACACATTATCCACGGCGACAATAAAGTCCTCCACGCCGTCTAATAATACCCCATTACAAATTTTCAAGAGCTTCATCTTGAACTTTTGTACGCCATCTTCAAGATGGGTGTAGTGGGCCCAGAGCTCATGGTATGGGCCCTCGGTACAGATGGAGAAGAAGAGCGGAGGCTGAATCGTCGACGATGGAAGTGCAAAATCGGACGTTGAGCGCTTGACCAGTTCATTTAGGCAAAGCTGCATCTTGAGGCCACAGGCCCCGGAGACTGCGGCCTGATTTTGTGCTTCAAAGACTTGCTTGCCTGTCGAATAGGCTTTACCCTCGACGACGGCAAATGGAAAGACAAGGTCTGATTTGCGTTGCGTCGGCACTGCGATTAGCAGCGGCTCCATAGATCCGCCTCGCTTGCTCGGAATCATTGTGTCCTCGAGCATATTGAGAAATCTCTTAGCCTCAGTTTTATTGAGATCCTGTGGCGTAAGAATCGAGAGGGCCGAAATGAGGGATTCTTCTTTTATACCCACTGTGATGTCCGGACGAGGTGTTTTGATTGGGAAGGTTTCCTTTGGTTTCTCCATGAGGGAACAATTTATAGGAGGAGGCATGACGGCCGGTTCGAGTTGCCTGTTGTCGCGAGAAGGATTCAATGCGTCGACCATTGAAGATTGGGGGGAGGAGCACATCTGGCCTCCAGACTGTTGCTGGCGTTTCGGTGGTGGAGGAGCCGAGGCGTCGTCAACTTCGTCTTGCTGGTCATTACTCACAGCATTCACATTTACCAAGAAACTCAGGTTCAGGTCGGACTGCTGTGGAATTGGCTTCAGCTCTTCTCGCCAGTCGGCTTTTTCACGTAACATGATCTCGTCGGGGCTCATAGCTTCGAGCGCGCGACGGAATATGTGGACAAAGTCATCTTCCCCAGCCGCAGCCTTCACAGCTTCCTTGCAGGCCCCGTAGAATCCTTTGGCAATGTTAGAAAGTTTAACACTGCGATGCTTGGAAACCTTGGCTTTGACAATGCGGTCGATATCAGCCTCAATGTCGCCAGGTAGATCAGTGTGGATATAAATATCGGCTACCTCAAGATGCTTATAGCGATAGAAGGCCGTGGTGTTTGAGGAGCGTTGAGATCGGACAGTGTCTATATCCGATGACGCAGCTAAGGAACGCCTCGACGAGGTCCGTTTGAGAACGGGACTATTGTTGGCGGAGAGATTCATCTCCCCGTTGAACAGTCGTAAGTTATGTTCAGAGAGCTGGTCTTTAGAAGGACCCAGACTTCGGAATTGTGTTATATTTTTGGGTAAATCCTCAGGTAGTTCGAGGAGTGGAGGCGGACTTTTCCGAGGTTGTTTTGTGACATGCTCGTCTTGAGCATTATACACTTTGACTTCAGCGTCAGCTTGAGATTCGTGCGATCGTTTCCGCTTAATCCCAGTCGACTGAGGGGTGAATTGGTGAGGGTTTTCTTCAGGATAATAGTGATGCTCCGCTGCAGATGAATTCGTCTGTCCTCCTCTTGCAGTTCGGGACTGGTTCACGATTTGTGGCTTTTGTGATCGCGGGCTCGTGCGGTAGGGCTTGCCGCGCGCGTTCGGGTTTCGCTGGCGGTGCGGGTTTGCTGTAACAGAGTCAGTGACACGATTATGGGGCAATGAAGCGGGTAGAGAGAGAAAGCAGACTGACAGTTATACCGTGTTTTTCGTGTTGTTTGCGAGCACTCAGTTGTATCTTTGTTGTCGTCTTCATCTCGTGCTGCAGTATTTTGTTCTTCTGTCCTCGCTCAGACAAGCCATTTCCCAAATGATGAAGGATATTTACTCAGTCTTGAACGATCAGGTTTGGCCTGGTAGCGGCCACGTTTGTCGCGACCCTTTTTGGCTGCCCCAACGTCTCGCGCTGAGTTTCGCTCTGTAACACCCGTGGCCATATCGACTGGTAAGGAGAGAAGACAAACAGACCTGCCATCAATCAGCGGAAGGAATGGAGACCCGAAAAGTGGGTGCACAGCCGGACAGTCTTCGTGAAAGCTGCGACGATCTGAGTGAGGAGTTGGAAACACGCCAGTAGAAATGGCAGTTCCCCAGGCTTGGCGGGAACCTGTCACATTCGCTTGATGACAGAGCGCTAAGCAATATTTGAGTTAAGGTTATATGTCCTTATTATTACTGTCCAAAGTTCCTCAGGAATGAAAGAGTAAGCCTAGCGTCTGATTCGGTTTCAGACTAGGGGCCAATGGCACTGACACCGGTCATTTATTTATCTCAACAGACTTCTATTGAGAACGGCCAGAAATGCTTTGCCACACTAGTGAAGTCAGCTAGATTTTCAGATACGTTTCTGATCGGCGCGCGCCAACAAGTTATGACGAGCCTGGTCGTGGTCATCATTCTAGTCGTCGTCGCTTGCCGTTTGAAGGTCCCCCAATGCTGTCCTCTGACCAAGAACCAATGCTGCTCTCCGTCTCGTCACTAGTATCATCGACGGTTATGGCGCCACGTATATCGGCCGAATACTCGGCTCTGGAATGGTCGCTGTCCGGCGTGTAGTGGACTCTACGACGCTTCGCCTTGTCCTTCCGCTCGTGGGAGGGAGTCCAGTCCATGCGCAGATTGTCCTTGGGTCCAAGATATGAATTCTGAGGCGAAATCATGGTTTGAAATGCCACGGACAGGTCATGTATCGTCTGGCTAAATCTGTAGTCCTTGCTGACTTGTTTGATGCCGTTTATCGTCTCGGAAAAGCTATACGGCCACTTGACGCTCGGGTATGCGAGGACTTTGCATTTCTCTCGAATCCACTCGGGGCCTGTCTCGGCACCGTTGTCTGCGTCCATGGACTGGATCAATGAGTATTGCATCGCGACATGTTCCAAGATCTTGAGGGCTTTTTCCAGCTTCTGTGCCCCTTCACACTTTGTATCCTTGAAATTGTACCTCCTTAACCGCACATCGAAAAAGGTCTGTAACGTTCCCCGAAAGACTCTCGCTGTCTCGGACGGGTTCGTCTCTTCGTGATCATTCGTGGGAGGCGTATCAAAGACGAAAAGACAGTACCAGGTCCGCGGACGCCTTTCACCATCCACCTTTTCAGAATCGAGCCCCTTCACCAGTAATGCGTCGGTTTTCGGGAGCAATTTCAGTGTACTCTGGGCCCAAGTCATTGGCGTAGGGCAGGTTGCTTCGATGTCATGCTTACTGAACTGCTGTGAAACGCGGAAAAAACTCTCAGACGGCTCGGTCCTGCCAATCTTCAGAAGCTTGTACATTTCTGCAGTGGGTCCTGCCGGGCTGACAATCGATGATGATTCAAATGTCACCGGGATCAGAGCAGGGTAAGAGGTCCACCTTAACCCTTTCGGAAACCCTGGGACTGTGATTGTTTCGGTGCGCGATCCAAGGTGCGAGGACAGTCGAGATCTCGCAACAGCCGCCGCGAAACACTGCCTCACCGATGCGAATCGGACACTTCGAAAAAGATCCAAAACCGAGTCGGTAGCTTCCACATCTGAAGTGTCGAAATTCATCCGCATAGTGTGATCTTTATATTCGGTCCTCTTTCTCAGAGCTTCCACGGCATCATGAGCTATCGCAACGTATGTCAGGGCGTGAACCTGGTCCCACAGGTCAAGTCTGATCATCCTACGATGATCCCCGCTTGTCAGGTAAGAATCCACCGCGAACGATGCTAGAAATCGTTGTTCTGGATTCTGGAAAGTGTGTGATTCTCGGTCCTGGCCCGTCCATAGCTTTTCAACAGCATTGAGACAGTCTGCAGTAACGGACCATGTCCCGCTACCGCATATGCATCTCCACAGTTGCCTAGCAAGTTGAATAGCCTTTGCCGTGCTATCCATTTTGCTCAAAAACTCGTCCAGGTTTTCCAAGGTTACGTAGAGAGCCCAGACTTTATGTGCCATATACCTAGCATCACGAATCGCGAGACGTTCATCGTCGAAGAATTTCAGCAAGTGAGGAACCCCAAAAGGCTCCGTCTGTCCGACATCATTTCCTATTGCAGGCTCATCGTAGTCGACATCACGAAAGTGATCAAACCTGTCGTAAGTGCTGCCAACATCAGTGTCTGCAATGAGACTTTCGGATGCATTTGGAGCCAAAGACAATAGGCCACTAATGATGTCTCGACGATATATATCGCGCGCCCAGTCGAACACATAGTCCAGGATCAGAAGGAGGCGAAGTGCCTCATTTTCTTCCGTAATATCTCCCCGCCACAGTTGTAGGATGCGCTGCAAGTGGTCAATCCCGGTGCCCAGATAGAGAGGGATAACTCACGTAATTTGGTCGAGACTCATGTTTGGTTTCTTCCACATAGGCGCCTGAGAGCCGCCATTGCTCACCTCTGTATGCCAAGTACCAAACAAGGGGCTTCACGCTGGAGTGTCGATTTTCGGCTGTGGCGTGCACAAGATTACGTTGGAGCTGAAGCAGGTTGCGAAGTGCAAAGCCCGACTGGGCATCAATCTTCGAAAAGGCATCTGGACTCTTTTCCGACTTTGCTTCTATGAGAAGGAACGGAAATAGAAGAGGCTTGATGAAGGGTTTGAATGGGCTTGTCCTGATCGAGTCCACGATCAAGTTACCATCTGGGCCTTCCGTTTCGTGTAGGATCCTGTCCAGTCTCTTGGTGAGTCTAATGCCTACTATACGGTCAGGCTTTTTGCCTTTGGTGACTTTGGCCCTGATTTCGTTCTCGTATTGGATCTCCTCATCGGCTCGATCATCAAAAAGCGGATTTAGGCCTTCGTCAAATCTGCATCAGGGTTAGACTGTACCTTTGGGGTGTCGGTCTGGACAGGCACTGACTGGTCTTCCCCACGCCTGCGCGACGGGCACTGGCATATTCTTCGATTTTTCTGTCTTGTCGCCAGATCTTCCATGCTCCCGTTGGCTGCAGTCAAAGCGACTTCCATTTCAGATTTCCAGAGGCGGGCGCGACATTCAGGGCAAAACACCAGTCAACGTCCCGCACAAACCTCTCGGCACGACATATCTGGGCTTACCATGCGACTTCAATGCTGAATCGAGCCAGGATCTCCGATTCTATGCTTAAACGCCAACTAGACTCGTTCTTGTCCTGTTCGAGGCATCGCAGGGCTTTGGCGCTGATGGCCTTTGCGCGTTCAACTGTCTTCAGTCTCCAAGGCTTTTGGGTCGATTCTACGGTGATATCTGGGCGGTATTTGTCAAGATCGTAGCTCCCCAGGGTCGAGATATCCCGAAAAAGGGCTTCGTGCCCTTCAGCTTGACGTTTATTGAGGTCGAAAAATATGTTGTATTGCCTCAAAAGTCTGGATGTGTCGATTTCCGCTGTGGTGTCCGCCATTATCTCTGCGGTGGTGGCAGAGATCAATGTAGAGACAACGAACCTTGTTGTCTGACGTTCAACGAGACTTGAGAACTGGCAACAGCTGAAACATCCTAACACGAATCCAGCTAGTGAGTAAATATTGTCGCTTGAGATCATGCTATCTCGTTGGATCACCTTGACCCCTGAAAAGAGACAGCGGCTATTGAGGCGCCGAGACGGCCTTTTGCCGCAAGCTTTTGAGACAGATAGGGCCGCACCTCCCACGTCCATGAAATCGCATCGTTGAATGTGGTAATGGGCAAGTCCAATGCGCAGACTGACGGTGAGAGTTCGATTCAGTTCCAACTGCTATTCCGAGACCGAGAAGAATCCAGCTTGCTGACGGATGTAAAGCTTTACAGGGCCTAGCACATCCAAACTCGTTGGTGGAGAAGAAAGCACATCAGTCCTCCGTCGCAACGGGTTCCTCAGACTTCCAAGGCGTCATTTGACAGCGAAAATATTTCGGACAACAATTGGTTGTCAAGTTCAGTAATTCATACAATGGCAAGTGTTACAATGCCAAGTCCTGGTCGACTTCCAGAAGCAGCTCTGTCGAGCAGCTCCTTCCAAGCTCCCCCAGGTCTAAACATCAATAAAACGCAGCCACCGTCAGCCTTTTTTGCACGATGAAAGGCTCGTCGCCGCAATGGTATCTGCTCATAAAGCTAATAACTAGAGGACGGGAGTCTCTCAACCAGGAAAAATAGGTCGGTAAGGGCTCCCGTGGGCAGACGAGGGAAGTGATTGAGGGCCTCAGAGACCCATCAGGTCATCCACAGTGTAATGGGTGTCTGGAGGCCCTTCGACAATATGTTCCAACTTGATCCGAACCAGTTCATCAAGACTGTGTCTCTCGTCCTTGGTCAATAGTCCAAGCCTGTCTTCCATCGTCGTAATAGGTCCGTGATATATCTCGTCGAACATGGAGCTATGTTTAGCCGCAAGACAAACCCAGAACAGCCCAGACTCAAGCGACCGCTCCATACGCGTAGACAAACGTTGCGGGACTACTGCCGCATCATCTCCTTCATTTGAACTTCCTTCCTCGCATTCGCGGAGAGCTTCGATAAAAACACGAAAGCGCGGCATGAAACGTTCCAAGAACGCGCGGAGGTCTGACTCCCAGTCTTCCGGGGTTTGAAGCAAGAGCCACCAAGGTGCAATGTATGTGAATTCGGCGGGAGCTGCATAAGTAAATTCCCAATCAACAACACCCGTGACGTTGAGATTTTGCAGATCGATTAGAACATTGGAGGGTCGGAAGTCGTCGCAATACAACCGGAAGGTGCCGTTGCGACGCTCCGTGGAGATGCCCTGTGCTATGTTGCGAAATAGGCATCTGGCCACGTATTTCTTCGTGCAGTCGTCTTGATCAGTGATGGAATCATTACGCTGGAGCTGGAGTTGGGGAAATATGCTGGTTGGCATGTGATGTGAAGAAATCGGGCGCTGATTCAAAGACTTGGGTTGGGAATGCTTGAGGGGGAAGGTTTGCGCTTGTGGCCAGTTCGTTCATGTTGAAGGTCACAGGTCTACTGGTGACAGAGAAATTTGCCTCGCTTTGCCGAAGTGCTCCAATGTATTGAAACTCCGGCTTCGATAGTTCGAGGATAAGTTTAGCCATTTCCCTGTACGCTCTCTTCAAGACGCGGTCACTGAGCCGAGGGTTCAGAACTGGCCGTCCTTTCTGGTGCCGATCCTTGAGAAATTCCGCAAGTGGCGCGCCTTCGACAAAACTCATGACAATGTAAGGGCCGGCCCCGCATGTACCTGATCCCAGAACATCCTGTACCGGGATTGATGTGTATCGGGCAAGGTATTTCATGGTGACAACCTCATTGTCGACTTTCTCTCTGCGGTGTATAGTTCTCCCAAAGGCAGCAAAGCGGACGATTGCGTTGAATCCGTCCTCGTACTTGACCCGGTAGCATATATTGAAAGAGCCATTCTTCCACAGGCACGCTGCAGTGGGTTTTCCAGGGTGGTGTATCGGTGCAAGATGCATCGCTAGGTACTCTGGCGATTTCCGTAGAAGAGCCTGCACCCAGAGGGTAAAGTTTTTTTCTTGTTGCTCCTCTGCGACATGATCGAATTGCATCGTGGTAACATGCCTTCCCTGCAGCTTCTATAGCCTCGGACAAGTGTCTTGGTTTGAAATGCAAAGCGCGGTGCGTCCTTGTAGTTGCAGGAAAGAGTATGGAATCAGGATGCGGAGGTCGCAAAGCACAGACAGCGAGGGATGTATCTGTATGTCAGATCCCGTGTAAACCTTGGTAGCACCATCGGCTGTACACACAGAACCCCTTGATTGATCTAGTATCGCGAGGCGGTCCAGCCAACAAAACCTGCCAAGCCTGCCAAGCGCCCGAGGAGCCTTAGCCAGTCAGCCCAGTCTTTCTGACACTAATAGCACGGCTAGCACATTAGGCACCCACTAGGCAAAATCGCCACCAACTGCACATTTCAATGCCTCTGAACTCACATGTGATGAGCACAGATTCCTAGCCTTGTATTTACGAATCTGTTCGCGCTTCCCTTACTGCAGGAAGACATCGCATCCGAAGAGATCTGGCAATGGGAGACGAATGTCCCTCATTCACTTTTGGTATCATTTTGCGCAGTTCACGGTCTTCAGTTTCGCAGCTTCTGTCAAGGACTGCAGAGGCTACTTTTCCTCGAGTTGGGTCCTTTACACCATCGCTAACCAGGGCTCTTTGTGCTTGGAGAATAGAACTCTTACCCTAGAGATCCTCGACCTAAGAAATGGTGCAAACCCTACTAATTTCCCCAAGACAACAGATGCATTATACGGTTGACTTCTGAGTTAATGATATTCTATCCTGCCATGATAAGCTTTCTCTGCGCTTTCAGCCAAATCCTGCCCACGGCAGCGGAGACCCTCCTCGTCAGATCTCCGCTCTCACAATCACGAGGGCCGTACGCGCAAGATTCTTCGATCCCAACTTCGACCGTGGACCTTCTACGCTCACCTCACCGATTTCGAGGCAAATGGTCTCATTAGGGATCTGACAAGTGGCGTGAAGAGCGCCTGGATATCTTTGAAGAGAAGGAAAACAATGATAAACATCAGGTGGATGGCCTTCCCAACGCCTCACCGATCTTGAAGCTTAGCTGGAAAGCCGAGATTTTGGTACGTCTCGCTCTACGGAGCTATAGCGATCCGCATGGTTGCTACATCCTTGGTGGTTTTCGAGTATTTCCTGCACAATGACTTTGGGTCAAATTGGATATGCACGGGGAATCCGCATGATATATTTGGAGGGCCGCGGAGCCCACGTACGGAGAAGGGAATACTCTTATGTGCAGCGAGACATACATCCAGCCTCATCAACTGTACACCCTTAGATCTATTTTGATGTATTTTTCTGGCCGCTTTGTCGCTGCTGTTTCAAATGTTGAGGTTGAGGTTGAGACCGAGATTGACGATGATGACCCTCCAGCCCATGTCCATGCTCATGGTGGTGACCATCCCCTTCTTCGTCATCGTCGTGCACGAGCTCAGGCCAATCCTCAAAGCCATCTGGCAAGTTTTGTCAGCTGGAGCACTCCATACGTGACGAATTCAACCCCCGACTTTGTTCGGAGTCAAATCTTCTTCTCACCTTCAAAGGCATTTGCCAATTTACGATGGATAATCTCCTTGTCCTCGGTAGACTTCATGATCTTCCCCCACTTGCGCATCTCCGGGTCTGTCAATAGACACCCATCGAATTCCGCCGTTAGGCCGACAGGGTCAAGTTTCTCGCCGATAAAGACGATCTCTTGTCGTCGATCGCCCCAGGGCTCGACAAAGTCGGCTTCAATGCTGCGTCGTGTGTCCGGGTCCGTGGGCCACTGGGCTTGAGAGGCATCTCAGCGTCAATAATGTGTATACGAGCAAGCATCGTGCAATGAACCAGGGATTTGAAAAAAAAAACGAGGGGTCATACCATCGTCAAGAGCACAGAACCAAGGACCACCGCCCTGCAAGGTCAGCATGGTTCCAGCCTGGCTCCATTCTCCGTGTAAGAAAGGCCGTGTGGCGAGCCAGATGAACCCCTTGGACCGTAGGAGACCGGCAAAGACGGGGTTTGCTCTCTTGTTCTCGACGACGACCTGTGTGATGGTTAGACGTCACCGATCAGGTAGTACTCTGTGAGCATGGCAGGATCCCAAACATACCTTAGGGTCAATGGATTTGGAAAAATCGTCAGAGTCGTCTTGGTCTTCCGTCTGGCTGGAGTCTAGAAGGAGGATCGTCAGCATCTGCGATTCTTTCCTCAGTGGTTGTTGGGGTCACGGGGATCACCATCACTAGTATCCGAGGAGTTTTCTTCGGCATTGTCAACTTCCATTTCATCTTCTTCACTTCCGCTCTGCTCATCCCCGTCGTTGTCTTCATCATCCGCTTCCTCATCAACGATCTGACCCTCCATGATGACAAACTTGTCGTGTATCAATCTATACAGGCGTCGTGGATTGAAGGGTCGTCGTGCACGGTAGACGAAGCTGGAGATGCCATACCTAATAAACCTCATTAGTACCCTAAATCACAGAGGGTCTAGCTCCCCATCTGCCTCGTTGGAGCATCTTACTCTTCAGTCTCCGGCTTGGGAGCGACTTTGAGCTGCCCATTGATCTCTCGCACGTTGAGGTCGTGGAGACTCTGGAGCCAGCCCATGTTAGTGGCAGCTTTTTCGAATGAAAACGTCTCGGTGCGAATGACTCGTCGGGGGTCGACTTTGGAGAAATTGGATTCCAAGACTTTCGCGGCAGGGTTCAGTTGGTGGATGACAGCTCTGATTCGAGATCTTGTCGCTTTGTCCACGCTGTCGATTTTGTTGAGGATGATGGTATTGGCGAACTCTCTGGGTTTGGAGTAGAGGTGCGTTAGCCATGATCCGGTGAGGGACCATGCACCGCCCGTAGTGTCCAGGTCACACACTCACATCTGATCGACCATCAAATCCGTAATGGTCCGTTCATCTTCCGGGTCAACGCCCTCCTTTCCCCATCGGTCGGTGATGAATTCCGTAGTGGAAAAGTTGTGAAAGAAATTGAATGCGTCGACGATGGTGACCAGGGTGTCGAGTTTGGCAATGTTTTGCAGACCACCAAGTTCCGCCCTGTAGCACTCAAATTTGACTGTTCAGCAGGCATATCGTGGGAACGGGAGGAGTTTTGTGCAGTAATCGGTCTCGTACATCTCTTTCAAGATCCTCTCGTCATCCTGCTGGCCCTGCAGCGAGCCGTCATTCGCAGCCTCGATCATGGCGTGCGCAAACTCTTCCGTGAAGGTCTCTGCCACCTGCATTGGTTCGCTGATGCCTGTGCTCTCGATGAGGATGTATTCACACTCTCGGTTACGAGCCAACTTGGCCAGCTCTTCCAGCAAGTCGCCGCGAAGTGTGCAGCAGATGCAGCCGTTTTCCATCTGTATCAGGCGTTCCTGGGTCTGAGACACCACATGGCGCTTTATCAGCGCGGCATCGATGTTCAGAGCGGCCATGTCATTGACAATGACGGCGATTCGTAGAGAGTGCTGGTCAGAGGTAAGGATGTTCTTCAAGAGCGTTGTCTTGCCGCTCCCTAGAAACCCAGAGACCAAAGTCACCGGGATCGGTCTTCGCTCGTTCGAATCCGGGGCAGATCGAGCCATGTTCCGTGTCATTACAGCCATACTCTCAGCCAAAACAACGTACAAACGAAAGAAGCCCAGGAAGGACAAACGTGGAGTGCTGGGGATAAAGCAACGAGAGAAAATAAAATCAATCAATTGACAAGAGATTTTTCAGTTTCGACTGTCTTCCTTTTCTCACGATAGAAAGAGGTACAACTTAGCCAGTTGTTCGGGCAATCAGCAGTGCGGCCCCCGGGTGTGGATTGAGGACCTTAACGCTCTGCATGCTATAATCGCCATCGACTCCCTCGCCACGACCCAACGAGCTTCCGATGCTGAAAGTATCTTTGACCGCAGACAGCCCGGTCATAGCGTGGTCAGTCAGTGGGGGGAAATATGCCACAGTGGATATAGGCGGACGCCAAAGAAACATGTCGTTCTGTCTGTTAGTGGGAGTGACGGCCTGGGAGAGGGCCATTCCAGTATCTCAAATGCTATAGTATCTCCGTCGAATACGGTCTTGCCACTGCATTACCACACACTGATAGACGGAATAGCAGATTGAAGCGCATTTCGCACCCGGTACGTATGTCTAGTATATAGATAGACCTTGGATACTCGGGTTGTGGCCTGTGATTGTAGAGACTGAAAGAGTAGATGTCGACTTTGCCAATGCGCCAAGGTCGGCACTCCAGAGAAACTCAAATTCCGAAATCTCTCAGCGTCCAATCCCGTGCCTTGTATATGTCACCCGTGTGTCATTATCCAATTTCAAGTTATGGCGGTCAAGGGCTACTATATCACACAGTCTCCTGCAACGACAACGATGGATCAATTGATCCTTCCTCGATATTTGCATTTCTCCTCTGCTCCGATGCCTGCAAACGACACTTTCTTGCTCCAATACACGGCGGAGCATGTCGCCCTCGTCCAATCGACCCGTTGCACTGCCGTGTCTCTAACCCCAACCAGATCTCGCCCCCTTCACGTACACGAGCGGTCGATAGCTTCGTGGCGATGAGATTCAGCGAAAACGGTCGACACATCCCTTTCAATCTCGAACGCGCTTTGCCAACGAGTGATCTATCAGCGGCGTCAGTAGCGAATTGCGAGAAGAAAGACTGCGCGGCTTCAATCGAGCTTGCATAATCAACACCGACGACAATGGACAGTGCCTTGTGTCCAGATTTCCCATCACCCTAGCTGGACTACTGGAGTAACAACGCAGGCTAAAGCTGCGACTGCGACGATCCGTTACGGTTTGTCATCTACGTAAACCGTGCAGGGCAGACGGGAGAGCTCGCTCGAACACTGCTCGGTCCGGATTTGGCTGATGGGTGTGATGTACAATTCCGTGGTTGTGGCCGGCCACCTCTAACACAGAGTAGGTCATACCAGTTGGGTGATTACTCAATCGATCGATTCGACCCAGCATTGAAGGCGAAGAGGTTGGTATCTGGTTGTAAGGGAGAAAGGCGGCTCAGGTTTGTATATCGGTTTCTTCCAACTTTCTTTTCACATGCTTTCCCACATTTTTTCCGACTGGTCTCGCTTGGTACAACGACGTCCCTCTGTGGGGTATTGGGGAAACCTAGCCCTTTGAGCCCCTTCTGCCCTTCTGCCTTCTAACAAAATCACCCTCAATATCTCATCAAGAGCAGGGATACTAACCCCAAAACTGAGATTTGAGATTGAACATTGAACATTCAGATGTGTGAAAAACTAAATCATTTGACTGTGCTGATTGTGCTACCAACTACCGAAAACCTGGAGGTCAGGGACTCGAACATATCGTTACCGAGTCTGGAAACACATACATGACCGTCATCTCGTCGTTTCCTGATAATGAAAGAAAAGAACATGAACCTATGACTCCTGCTGGCTGTGCCAGGCACCGGGTACCAGGCACTGCGTATTGTGTACTGCATACTCGGTACAAGAACAAGAACATTGACAATCACAATAACAACAATCGTAGTTAGCATCGCATCCCGTGGCCCGTAAATCGTAAACCATAAACCATGAACCGTAAGCCGCAAATCGCGAAATGAATCAAAGGACTTCAAATGTGTCTCATCTCTTCACTGGCCCGTCACCCCTCGCCCGGGCGCCCGGGAATAAATCATACATTGGAGGCAACGACATAGACCCGAAACGGAGATATGTCAAAAAGAAAATCGTGGGTTGGTTCGTTTGGGACCGGGGGGTTTCTTCGTCAGGATAGAATCGGGAACGAATAACTCGAGTCCAAACGGGGCGTGAGCCCGTAGGTTCTTCGTGGTGGTGATGATATACAAGTAAGTGACACACGCGGGATAGACGGGCAGAGACGGAGACGGAGGCCGTGGACGTGGATGTAGACGTCGAATAAAAGCGACAACAGGTGGCAACTCAAAGTATTGTTGTCAATGCATGCATCGGGCTCAGATGGAGTGGTGGAGATTATGTGAGCATTCTGGTGTGAGGCGGAGGAAGCGAGACGGTGCTGCTGTCGCCGCTGCAGCTGGGGAGAGATCCTCGAAAGCCGCGCCGACGTGCGCGACAATCTGGCTAGCGCTGGCACTTGCACTGACACTTGGCTGCGGCGAGAATGACGATTCGTACTGGCTCGACAGGGTTGTGCGGTCGGCGACGCTGGAGCCGGGACCGCGGGCGAGGGGGGCCAAGTCGTCGTTGAGGCCCGGGATGACCATGCCGGACGAATCGTCTCCAAAGAACATGTGGTCGAGACTGTTCGGGCTCTCGGTGAAGAGACTCCACGGATGAGGGCCGTCGTCGTCCATCAAGTCCTCTGAGGCATGGTGGTGTCCGTTGGCGCGGGCGTTGATGTTCAGAGCAGCGGTGTTGGCGGCGATGGCTTGACCCCGGCCAAGGGTTAACGGGGCCGGCACCTCGAAGCTATTGTCGAAGCTGAAGCCGCCGGTGCTCAAGGAGGGCCCGGAGGACTGAAATGACGAAGCAGACTCGTCGAATCTCGAGACGTGTCTGGGCCGGCCGACGGCTGGGCTGGGCATGCCACCAGCACCACCGTGGCCACCACCTTGGCCTCCGTAAGTCTCGCGGTTCGAGTCATCCTTGAAATGATGCCCAAGTCGACACCAGCACCCCGCACAACCGCATCCGCAGCCATGATGGCCGCCGCCTGAGCAGCAAGAGCAGGGTGAGCCTTCGGTGTTGTTGAGGTGGAGGTGGTGATGGTGGGGTTGAGTAAGGCCTGAAGAACCGTGTAGTGATTCAATGGGAGCGTCGGCATTGACGCGCCGAGGACGATGAGGGGCCATGGTGGCGGTGGGAATATAAGATTGAATCTTGCAAAGTGCGAGGATGCATGCGCCAGGGACCGAGGCTCTCTTTTTTGGAGCTTATTTTGGTATACAAGTACAGGTGTAATGAGATAAACACGTGTTGAGACAGCCGACTCGATGGAGAACAGTTACTAAGTCTTTTTCCCTCACAACAAGTATAATGTATGGCGCAGAGACAGAGTAGAGAGGAGGCTGGCAAAAGGGGACAGTGCAAAAGCAAATAAATGTAGGCAAGTCAGTCGGGACAGAGCAGAAGTAGATATATACGAGTTCGGGACCAGCAGAGAGACAAGATGTCCCGTCATGACGAAGGAGGAGCTAGACAGGACAGTCATGTGGAAATGACCTGGAGACCCTGACAAGAAGATCCCATGGACCAGCTTGAGCCCGGTTGTGCTCTCAGCCTCGCAGTTTTGATTTCAAACCGAGGATAACGACAAACCATTTGGACGAGGAAGAACGTGCACGAGCGGGATACGATTGGTGGTAGATAGACAAACCTTCAGGTCCGGTATATCCTAGTTCAGCTTGTGTTCAATGCCGTGATCGGGGAACTGGAGAGATGCAGAGATAGAAAGTATAGTTCTCGCCAGCCGAGCCAGGGCGTTGTCACAAGATCAGGATGTGAACCCGTTTTCTTCCAGAAGGCCGAGGGGTAAGGTGTAGTAGACAGGGCGACGTGCGATGGACCTTTGGTTACGCCTTACGACGAATGGCGTGGCCATGCATGGCCGATGGCTTCGTGGGCCGTGTGTGCCGCATGCAAGGCGCCAACCTTGTTGGACAGTTACGACAGTTTGTAGATCTGTTTTGCCGACCACGGGTCACGGCTGGCGTCGGATTCTGAAAGAGATGGGGAACAAAAAGGAAAAAAAGGGACCATGCAGCTTGCCCATGCCAACGCTAGACTCTCTTTCCAATGCGAGAGTTGATTGAAATAGTCCTGCTTTCCCTCGGTTCAGCGGGGTTCGTAACCGGTGTAGGGGGGTGACATCAAACCAAGACCAGCCTGGAATCAATATCCCGACGTGCCTTGTATCCGATCAACGACTGCTCCCTCCACCACGGTTGAATCGTGGACGATTGACTGGCTACATCGTGTGAACCAAGGCACGTGTCGACACACTGGGTGACTATTCTGTGGTATATCTATTGTGTTTACAGCTGTATACTTGTAGTAGAGCACTGAAGTGCTTCTACACAGACCGGCATTTATTGTCCATGACTACAGCACTCGCGTCCGCTATCCAACCGACTCTTTGCTTCCCCGAGCATTCGTTCTCTGCTCTTCACCTGTGGTATCTTTGCGTCCCTGACATGCTGGCCACTCGAGCCATGTCCTCTGGCATTTATTTCATTTGCTCGACGGTTCGCAGCGGGAGTCATGGTTTGGATTTGATCCCTGGTGTAGATCAGTTTGCAGGGCCAACTGTATGACGTCCTCGAGAATTTCTCTGGTCGGTCGTTGAAGGCATTTGGCATGACGGACGAGTCAGGAGAGCGTATATCGAGACGAAACTATCTGTGAAATCACAACACCTAAGGCGTGAGTTAGGCAAATGCCAGTAATCGTGGAGTTGAGTCCGGACCTACCTCCATCCCTGCATGACTCACTTTTTGTCGCATGCCTACCTTACCTGGGGAAACGCTGGGGTTTGCGGATGTACACAGAGTGTGAACTCCATTAAATCATTGGGTGGTCAGTCAGATGGCCCTTCACTGCAGATGCCTGAGCATGGACCGCAGCTTTATTCCAGAGTGTCGAGCAAACCAGCACCAGGAGATTGACATCATCTGTAGACCAGCGCATGCGGGGAGATGAGAATGGAAACTATATCGGCAGGGATGAAGCAGTGTAGCGAGGGACTTATCCGGGATTTATCCGGGTCCCGTCACGGGACCCTTTCCATCCATCCCCTTCCTATTATCTACCTAGATACCTGCCTATCCTGTCCTCAAATCCCCCACTATTGTCAATGTCGCAATCTTTCCTCCCCCATCTTTGGACTCCCCATCTTTGAAATAAGGGCCCCCCGACAATAACCGCCTCACCTCGATTGATTCTGGAATTCATTCCGCCTTTTGGCTTTTGAGCAGGGGAAATTACCTACGTATGTACCGAGGAGGTTTGGTAGGTCTCTTGACATGTGAATTTTCCCCTCGACGTGCCAAAGTACCAGAGGACCTCGTGCCCTTCTACCATCCACCATCTGTACCCACCCCATTCAAAAACCTCTGGCTTATAGCTTGTACATGAGACATTGTTATCCTCGAAAAGGTACCAATTCACTCCCTCGTAACAATTATAAAACATGCAAGATACGTACCTCGTCTACTAGCAACTATGTAGGTACTCGTAGGCGTGGATAGATATCGTAGCACCTGCCCAATCCGACCGAATTACCGCATCCATCCATCCATCAATCCATCGAGTCGTCCTCCCGGCCTCCTGGTCTACTTGGCCTCGTCAGACCTCCGAGCTCAGCTCAAGTCAGGGGGTTCTTTTCTTTTCCTTTCCTTTTTGTGCCCCATCACCTCCGCTTTCCCTTCTCCTTCTCCGTAACCTATTCGTTCATTTCCGCCCTTCCCAAAAAAGAAGAGGATGTTCGGACTCGAATTGATCCTGGAAACCCCCCAGTCCGTCCGCGAGTCAGTTTTTTGTTTCCAATCACCACTGGTGCCGTCACCGCCACGACGGTCAAGTTTCAAACTGGACATTTGTATGGTAGCCACCGGCCTACGTGGGAAGTACCTGCGAGTACTCGGAACAGATATACCTACTCGAATAGAGAGATCTGCAGGAAATACCATGTACGAGTAGCAAGTCGGTAGACCACACAACGCGACACAAACCAATAACGATCCACCCCCCCTTCGTCATTCTGCCATCATTGCCCTATGTAGGCACTGTACATAGGTGCTCGCATCTCCCTTCGAGAGGTACCTATCAACCGGGTATACTTTGGGCGATCAATGTCGGACCTCGCCGACCCTCGTCCCTGATAGGCCCAACCATCCAACCCTT
This sequence comes from Fonsecaea monophora, assembly GCF_001642475.1. Taxonomy (NCBI): domain Eukaryota; kingdom Fungi; phylum Ascomycota; class Eurotiomycetes; order Chaetothyriales; family Herpotrichiellaceae; genus Fonsecaea; species Fonsecaea monophora. Next base: position 77,499 of record NW_019173979.1, on the reverse strand, counting down.
TCGACCTTCGAACCTTCTAACCCTTCCATCTTCCTTCGTCCACTGTTCCACTCCCACCTCCACTTCTACAAATACTGATCAGACCAGCCACCGGCCGACTCCACCTCGCTTCATCCTACACCCTAGCACTCTAGAGACCACCACTACCACTTAACTCGGCCTTCCACACAAATACACCTAGGTACACCCTACGTCTTAGCATCAGCCGGGGGTACGGGGCACGGGGCACACGGGGCTAACTCGAGTCGTAGTCGTAGTCGTAGTTGTAGTCGTGGGGCTTCTGTCCAGAGCATGTAACTCGGGTCCTTGGACAGCGAGCTTCGGGAGAATTCAACACGGACCCAAATAACCTCTCCTGCGTCTCCTGTCTCGTGCGACTAAGAGGGGGTACCTGCTCCGTACTGCCCGTGCTCCGTACCGAGTACATAGTTCAATGGTCAGGTGGGTGAGTGGGTAGCACTTGGATCGCTAGACCTCTTTCTTCTCTCTCTCCAGAGTGAGTATGTCTGAGAGTTCAAGAGTGAAAAGGTAGGCGGCGGAAAATATATCCATTCTTACTCGTACCTATACTTTGTAGGTATATACCATGCCTGCTCAAAACACCGGGTCCTTGTCGTGAAGGTGCCACAAAACCAGACACAAGTCAGAAAGTCGAGTTTCATCCTCCATGTTTCGTAGTCATAACTCGTGTATCCATGCATGCCCGTTTTGTCTTCTGGTATATATGTCCACTTTTCATTTCACATCAGAGATGGGTATCAATCAAGTCCTATGTAACTCGCGTAGCATCATAGCAATCCCAAATCAACCACCGTCCTCCACCGGGAGGTTCTGAACCAAACAAACAGAAAGTACATGCCCCCAAAAGCATCTTGCATCGTCAACAGATCACTAGACAACTTCCGAAAAGTAGCGTTTACTCGTGTGTCTTCCAGGAGATCTGGGGTCAGGCGGTAACGGTCCGCTGTGATGTACTACGTGCGGGCGGAAGACCGCATCCACGGGTGGCGTCCACTCATCCAGGCCTAATGGAAAGTATTCGTAGAGTTGATCCGCACTCTCGCCCTCGGCCGGGAATGGCAGGCTTGATTTGGTCGCAAGCAGCTCCGGTCTATGAGGCCCAGCGGCCATCGACCCTTGCCCATTCATCGTCGCTATCGAGCCCGGAACACTGGTCATTGATACTTGGTGTGAGTGTACTCTAGGTCGTGGGCCCATTTGGTTGGCAAGTTGCCCGGGCGAGGTGCCGGGATTGCTTGTATATGTCCCCGATGGACCTTTGTTAACCAGGGAAGGTGAAGGATTCGACGTGGGAGGCCGAGATGAATGTCGTGATCCTTGTTGCGGTGGGTGAGGACTCCCTCCCTCATCATCACTCCCGAAATGTAAGCTCATCGGCCGGCTTCCAGGAGCCATCTCTTGAGGGAACGTAAAAGGGAATGTGCCCGGCGTTCCGAGATCAGGGGTGCCTTCTGGAAACGCTGGTATGGGAGGATTGATAGCTGTTGAGTAGGGAGTGGCAAGAGAATCTTGGACACCTTGTGATACCCAGTTGGTGCCGTCGATATCAGTGGGTTTCACGTCAATACCATCGAAACCAGTCATCTGGGCTGTCTCCTCCGCCGGGGTCTTGATCTTGGGGGCTGAAGTGACTTGCGGAACGGAGGTTTGACTGTTCGTGACCCGGGATGTCGCCGGAAGATGCTTACGAGCTGTCGAACTGCTGCTCAGAGGTAGATCTTTCCGTGCTGCAAAGTTGCGCGGGCTCCGGCCTCGGACAATGACAGCCCCCGAGTGCGCTTCAGCAATGGAGATCTTACCGCCTGTCGATAACGATGCCATGATCTTCAGGTGTAGCGTGAAGTGTTGTTGCAGTTCTTTCCGTCTACCATTATTGGCTGTGGCTATCCGGAATTGCAGCCTTTTCCATTGAATGGGAAACGTCGTAAAGTCGGTATCCAGATCTTGTCCAGTCATCTTGTCCAAGGGAATTGTGGGAGGCTCTTTCTCTACCTTGTCCTCTGGCTTGGGTGCTTCACCCGACGCCGGTGTCTTCCACGGCACGGAGATAATTTTGACCGAGTTGCCTTCAACGGATTCCGTGGCTGATACGGCCAATTCCAACTCATAGATGGGGATTCTAGACCCGTCGTCGGTGAAGACATATCTCAGATTACGAGGGAGCGTCACCGAGCCGGTGATTTGAAATAGATTGCGCCGATAACATGTCAGTTCAGGGGGAGGAGGGGGGGTGTCGGCGGTGGCCGGCCATTGGGACTCGGCCAAGAAGAACATGCCGTGCAGCTGGGCACTGATATTGACCGACGACCGGCGGAATGAGTCGTCCAGGAGTGTAAAGTTGTATTGTGGCATCGAGAAGCTGAGATATTTGCTGTCGCGGTCGATTGAGGGACTCTCGGACAGCCCTTCGGTGGGCACCCGCTCGAACTGAGACAATGTGCTTTCGGCAAAGGGATCTTCGAAGTTGGATGAGTACCGCTTCAGCATGGCAGGATGTTGCAGGTTACTCGAAGGTGCGAAACTGAGCTCGTCGCCACTGGAACATGTTAACTCTAGCAATCGAGATGGGACCGAGCGACATTACCTCATATATGGCTCCGAGTCGAAGTTGGAGTATTGATCTTGCAAATCCATCACCGACGGAACACTCATGTAGTCGAGATTTTGCAGATTGCCTCCCCCGAAGGGTATTGGACTGTGCAAGTAAGGCATTGCGAGAGGATCGTAACCATCCATGGTTGCGGCCATGCGTTTGTGTAGGTATAGTGGCTGCCGGCGTGAGGGTAGACGCTCGATGCGGAGTTTTGGAGGTTGGAGGTCAAGTAGCGACAGACCTGCGCAAACGCGAGCCCCGGAGCTTTGAGGGGGGAGAATTTGTTATTGAAGAGGCAAGAAAATTCTCGTCGGCATCCTCGAGAGCAAAATGATGCTCACGAAAGCGCCACCGTCGAAGAGGACAGAAAATTGGAATATCGATGAGCCGCGCGGGCGGAAGAGGGTTGTGGTTTGTTAATCAGCGGGACGGACGAGCCTAAACAGCGAGTAATTTTGGCTTGCTAAGTGTGTCTTCCTCCTAACGAGGCGTTCAACCTTTCTTCGCTTCAAACTCGACGATAGGCGGGAGGAAGTAGGAAGCGGGCGCTGCAGCCGGGGTGGGTTTGTTTTGGGCTTGCGGCGCTGCAAGTGGTAGGGCCTGGGAGGAACACGACGAGGTGAGGCAGTCTGTCAGGGCGAATGCGCAGCTTGGCAGTGACGACAAGCGACTCGAGGATTATGAGATTTGAGGCAAATCTTGAGCGGGAAATGAGCTCGAGGAACTGGGACAGGTTGAGGGAAGTCCAAACACGAGCAGAGATGGGTGGATGTTGAAGGTGATTTGACTGCGGTGGTCTGTCGCAGCATTTAGACTTCTGAGGGAAGACCAGTCGAATTGCTTGGTGCTTGCTTTGTCCTGTGTTCCCTGCTATCGGAAAGGTATTGGGTAAGATAGAGACACACCCACTGCCTGCCGTCGGTGCAAGTTGCCAGGTGCCCACACCCGAGCCAGACAGTTTGCGCCGGTGGCTGGTTTAGGGGAGAAGGCAAACCTTGGGTCTTCTAGAAGGAAATGGGGGCAAGCCAAGGTCAGGCGCTAGGAGGGGGAGGGGGCAAGCTTGGGGGCAAACAGGCTTAGCAGGGTGGGGTCTGCCTCTCATCTCATGCCTTTGCTCCGTCATTGACCCGGGGCTCTTACCTGGAAGATGTATTTTGGGTGGGGGTGTTCTGGGTTAGGTACAAATCCCGAGCACAGACATACCTAGGCACTTAGGTATTCAACTCTGGGTGTCAAACTCGTATCAAGGAGTAGGTAGGGGGGTTTTCTGGGTACCTCAGCCGCCTATAAGCAAATGACTCGTAGGCGACAGTTCTGCCTAGGTCAAACTGTCAAATCGCTCCCTCCAAGCCACTCGAGTCTCCTTTGATTTCCGTCTCCTCGGGTAGGGGGGTTTGTTCAGCCTCTGGGCTTCTCCATGAGCCATGGCCCACCAAAAAAGTACTCTTCTTACCAGATCAGGCTCTTGAATCACTCTGCATCAGCCCCCTCATGCATCGAAGCAGCCATGGAACACTGTTGGAAGGCCCCTCTTCGTTTAGTCTCCTGGTTAGCTGCACGCCCTCTATTGCCGTCGGTTGAAGTTCAGTGCGGTCAGTGCAGCACCCCCTCCATCACGCCATGGTCCAGTCAGACTGTCGTTCTCCCCCTCTGCGGGTTCGACTTTCCGCTCACCTCGCCCTCTCCAGCCAGTCGCAGGATTTAACCACCTCTCGCTCCTCAGGCTAGTCTGATTCCTCCCGTGTCTCAATTGCTGATCATCGCTGCGCCCGAGAGCCCGAGAGCCTGACATGCATGAGAATGGCTTGTTCGTTGTCTTCTGACGCATGCGCTTGCCGGTTGCGGCAAAGCCCGAGAGTGCCACGGTGAGGGTCCTGATGGCGCATCATGCCCTAATCATGCAGAGCTACGGCTGATCTTAGACTTTTTGCCATGGTGACCACTTCCTTCAAAAAGCAACTCTGTGCGATCAAAGTCCGCTTTGCGCTGCGCTGCCTGCAGTGCGACGCCCGGGTTGAGCAGCCTCGCATTACCCGCACGAAGTCTACAAGGTCTCTCCAAGCTGATGCTGGTCGACGCGACCCCCAATCCAGGCACCGAAATGCACATCCGGCGGTCAGATCGGATAACGAGAAGCTGCTGCGGGCAAGAGACGAGCGCTTCGGAAAATAAAAGAGAAAGCCACACATACATTTCCACACCTCCTTGACAGGTCCCATGACGTGTTTGCTCTGAATCACCACCTTCCCGAGTGGATCGTGTGAGACACCTGTGCGAGCCCCAAGTCCGCTTGGCTGCCAGAACGAACACTACCGAGTAACTCGCCCGAAATTCCGCAGGCACAGAGTGTACCTGACAGGGGTTTTTAGTGACTGCTGTACCCAAGGCTTCCTTTTCCAGAAACTCATTCTATTTTCCTAATACGATCTGCTCCGTGCTCTCCGTATTGCTCCAGGGCAGCTAGCCCCTCCGACCATTTGACACCAATTTGCCCCAGGCCATCGCGAACTGTCCAATGTCCGCTGCCGGCCAATGATCGTTCTCTGATCTTTCTACTAATTCACGGTAGGGATTATGCGAGCCTCCAGCCGCCAGCGTTGCCAGCCTCGGCGTCCGCTCGTAGCATAGTATCAGCAGACAGGACAGGTCAACTCGTATGGTATAGTTGTGGAGAGACAGTGGCCGGCTTCCCACTCTCGAGGTTATCGCTGCCCATGGCTGGAGAGCTGCAATTTGAGGATCACCAGTAGGTGGGCCTGACTTGCCCCAACTTCATTTTCTCTTCTCACCGACATGTGCGTGCACTGACAGATAGTCAAAATGGCTGTCAAACATTCCGGTTCAGGGTCTGGTATCGGGAAAAGCTTACTCGTACATCGAATGTTCCACATATCAACCGGTATTTCTTGCAGCGGCGTTGAGAGAGGACGACGGCAGTCGCCATTGCTCTGGTGCCAAGTGCCATCGGTGGCGGTGGTAGGCCTTATTAAGTACTTGTAGTCTCTGCATGCTTCCAGCCGAGCACAAGACATCCTTGGTTCTATCGTAGACCGCGTTGGCGTGGTCCTCGTCGGGTCCTGCCAATCATGTTGCGGACATCATCGTCCAGTGGACCGGATCGCTTGAGATCTCTTCAAAACTGTTGCTGATAGTAAAGCCCAAAGCCTTTAGGCCGTTCATAGCAACATCTTCGCGGGTCTGTTGAAGGAGAAAAGGTCAGTCTTCCACATCTTCGATCGCGTCGGCGGTTTCGCAACTTACATAGTCCAAAAGGAGCGTCCGCAAACCTTGCTTTTTGAGCTGGCGTACGCCCAAGAGGACAAGGCCTTGGAAAAGCGAGACGCGGTCGCTGTACATAGTCGAAATAACCGGGGATGACAAACATGCCGTTCCAACTTGCTTATACAATGACGGAATATAGCGGGCAATTTTCGATTCGGCTCGGGAGATCAAGATGCTTCCTAGAATTGACTGATCAGATGCCCTTTTCGCCCGAATGACACCACAGCCTTCTTCATTGCCTAGGGCCATTTGGTAAACACCTCGTACATCCGTCCGGGCACATCTTTTGAGATGCTCCATCATCACTTCACTGTACTCGGCTCTGTGCACCAGGTCATATTTGACGTCGGCATTTGCCAAGGCCTGGCCTAATCCTTCAGGAGCTGTCCAGGCTGACAAGTCGCGAATCATCATGGTTGCCACAGGTGTGGAAAGAGACACATTCCATCCGAGTTTGGCAAACCATTGACGCAAGTGTTTGTACTCCAGGGGATCCAGTTTGGGGATGCCTAGGTACACATGCGGAAACTTGACCCCAAGCTGGAACTTCGTGATTCCTTTCTTCTGAAGCAGCGCTCGCACGGCACGGTCGTGTAGAGAATGCCCGATAGATAACCGGCGGCGCGCCGGGTCCACAATGATGGCTCCGATATGCCCAACTCCGCTGTTCTTGAAATAATATGTGGTACAAAACCCAAACAACTCTTTTGTACTGCTGTTCCTGACCACAAAATGCGCCTCTTCCACATCGGGATCGCGAAGGAGGAAAGTACCAGACGTCGCGTTTTTCAGCGCCGCTGCGTGTACTGATGGCTCATTTTGTGATTGGATAAGGAGCGCGTCTAATGCTGTCGAGTCTCGATCCTCACTGAAGCTTTCCACAAGCCACTGCTGTCTGGTGTGACTAGTCTGGGGCTTCTGGCTAGATGAGCCCGGCAACACTCCCGACGGGGTAAGCTCACCATAAAGTACTTGGACTAACGCTTGCAGCGCTGCCTCGGTGAAGTCATAGGTACAAACGTACGTTCCGATCGACGTGTCAGATGCAAAGTCGAAGGGGGAGCTGACGGCGACCACAACACAAGGCTTTTCTCGTGGAGTGCCATCTGCTCCGACCGACAACTTACATAACATAGAAATGTGTTTTGCAAAAGCGTTTTGATACATATTCCGACCTGCATCTGCCGTGATGACCACGACTCCTCGAGCTCGATTCAAGAGGTTCTCATGGAGCGGTCTCACTCCATTAGCAGTATATGAAGTGTGAGAGATTTTGCCGTTGCGGTACCGGGCGAGCATTCGACCAAGTTCTCGGAAGACTTGCTCTCCACTCATGATTGACGTATTCGTATCGATGCTGGGACTGCGCCCCAAATGAGGGACCGTCGACGCCTCGTTTTGCAGGAGATGAAACAGGGCGGAAGCTGGTAATGGTTTGACCAAGGGCGTCAAAAGGAGAAGTTCTTCGTCGGGTTTGATGACTCTGGACAACGGCAGATAATGTTGTCGGTCTCGAACCACGGTAATTGATTTGTTATAAGCTGTAGTTGAAAGGCTTGTATGAAGAGGCTGCAAGCGTGAAAGATTCTCGATTCCCGCTGGCGAAAACGCCTTTTCCCAGGATGTATATTTTTTCTTCAGGTTCAGGATTCGCTGTACTGACTGTTGCACTCGATATCTCTCAATCATGCCATTATCCAATCCAGTGGTAAGACCGTTGATGGCGTCTTCTTGGACTGACAGAGTTCGGCAAGTCAGGATCAGGTCACAGCCGGCCTGGAAGGCCATGACTGTTCCACCACTGATACCAATGTTGCGGCTCAGAGCCTCCATTTCCAGGCACTCCGAAACCACGACACCTTCAAAGCGCATTTCGTGTCGCAACAGATCTCGAACAATCTGCTCTGAAAGACAAGCGTGCATCACATTGACTTGAGAAGATGCCATGGCAACGCCGCCGACCATCATTGCATCAACGCCATTGGCGATCGCGGCACGAAAAGGGACCAAAGCACTCTGGCTCAGATTCTCCAAGGAGTCTGTAATGGTGGGCACATCATCTGGAACGCCAAAGAATTCAAGATTGCCATAAGAAGGGAAATGTTTGCCGCAGGTCGCGACTCCGCCTTCTTGGTAGCCTTTGATGCATTCGACACCATATGCCGAGACTTCATGAGGGTCATCGCCTACAGATCGAACGCCGAGAGGTTGGTTTCGGGCGTTGGTCAGGACATCCAGCACTGGACCCAGGATCCAATTGATACCACACGAATTCAACTCCTGAGCTGTTGCTCTGGCGATATCCTTTGCCAGTTTCTTTGAGCCGGTAGCAGCCAAGCCCATGGCACTGGGGAATTGACGAATATAGACCTCGTCGTAGAGACTGTTGACGCCGCCATTTTCCTGGTCGAGAGCAATCAAAAGGGGCACCGGATGACCAGCTTGACGTGCAAGAGTCTGAAGGTCAAGCACGAGCTGGGTCGCCTGTTCTGCAGCTGTTGTAAAATAGCCTGTCAGTGACACCAATGAAAGCGAGCAAAGACACGCAAGAACAGGGGACGGCACATTTGAGATTTTGAGCCTTGAGTAATATAGAGCCTACGTGATACTTCTCGATCAAGGTCTTGACTTGATCAGTGACCGTGGTGCCATCAAAGCCCATCATAAACAACTGGCCGAGCTGCCTGCCAGATATATAGTTAGACTGTATCCACGTCGCAAGGGCTGAGAATGACGGGATGAGACATACCTCGATTCGTCCCACAGGCCGGGCAGATCCCCATTGGTAGTGGCCACAGCCATGATGAGACGAAGGGCCGAGTTCCCCACATGCACCACGATTGGATGGGACAGGCGTTAAGGCTGGGCAACCCGGACAAGAGAGGAAATGGAGCAGGAAGGAGAGTTCGGGGGGTCGGGAACAGGAGTCGGTTCAGAAGCCGAGCACTGGCAGTCCTTGACACAGCGCGCACAGGCAGAGAGTCGAGCACGGACCAGTGAAAAGTCGCGGATGGCGAGATGCGCGCGGCATCAGAGAAGCTCTGGGAGAAGCTCTGGGAAACGTGGGAGCGGACAAAGAAGGTGATGTTGCATTCTGGAGATGGAAGTGTCGCAACGTCGCGTCCTGAGCGAGGAGAAATGTAATGGTGAGAGGGAAAATGGGATGCGACATGGATGGGATGCCACCTTTTTTCCCACCGAAGCCGGGCGAACGAGACGGTTACACTGGCTCCAGTCACGTGGACACATACAAAACAGAAAATGTTTGCTTTGTTTGCCCCCCATTTCTCCATCCTCTGCCTGCGCCCTCTGCCACCTTCTTCCCACTCCCACATGGAGGATTGGCTGCGACGGCACGACGGCTACCCTATCTCGCTGACTTCATCGGCTGCTTCCTGCTGATAACATGGCCAATCTCCCTTGCTCCAGCGCTCCGGTTGTCTCCCGATGGTAGCGAGCGGGTGCTCCATTGGTTGGGTGACAATATTGCAACTGTTGCACCACCAACACCCCTCCTCGACACTGGTTACCTGTCCCTTCGCTGTCCTTGTATGGGAAAAAAGATTTCTCTGTGACACCAGTGCCTTATTCTCCGCATTATGGCCCCTACGTGTGTAATCCCTCTCATGATGGTCTGGCTAAAGGTTGTCCTGCCGCCTACGTCAACGGTTTGTCGCTTCTCTCTTTTATGTCCATCCCCCCGCCCCCTGCGACTATTGTGCTCTCCTCAGTAGATTTCCCTCTTATCTCGCGAACCTCCGAAGAGAACTTGCTACCAAAATGAAGGTCATCATCCGTGACGACAAAGACGGTGCTTCCAAGTACGCAGCCCGATACATCGTCAACCGCATCAATGCCTTCGCGCCGACTCCCGAAAAGCCCTTTGTCCTTGGACTACCCACTGGCAGCAGCCCCGAGATCATTTACAAATATCTGGTTGAGGCGCACAAGGCCGGTGAGGTATCATTCGCCAATGTTGTGACTTTCAACATGGACGAATACGTGGGTCTGCCTGAAGAACATCCCGAATCCTACCACAGTTTCATGTACAAGCATTTTTTCGCCCACGTCGACATCAATCCTGAGAATGTCAACATCCTTAACGGCAACGCTCCCGATCTGAAAGTCGAGTGTGCTGCATATGAAGAAAAGATTGCCCGTGCCGGTGGGATTGACCTGTTCCTGGGAGGTATTGGACCAGATGGACATATTGCATTCAATGAGCCAGGGTCTTCGCTGCGCTCAAGGACCAGAGTCAAGACATTGGCGGAAGACACAATTCGGGCCAATTCGCGCTTCTTTGGCGGCGACCTCAGCCAGGTACCCAAACAAGCCTTGACTGTTGGTGTGGGCACCGTTCTCGATGCGCGGGAGGTCCTGGTCATCGTCTTGGGTTCCAACAAGGCCGTCGCTCTGGCTAAAACGATTGAGGGAGGTGTCAGCCAGATGTGGACTTGCAGTGCACTGCAGATGCACGAGAATGCTATGATTGTCTGCGACGACGCCGCCACGGACGAAATGATGGTGAAAACGGTCAAGGTAAGCATGTGATCCGCTGCGAAGTGCAGAGCGTGCCCACTAACCATCTCTACAATAGTACTTTAAGAGCATCGAACAAGTCTCCGCAGGCCAACAGACCGCCAAAGCCACTCCTCAACGGTCGCAGGTTCGGTTAGACAACTGGCGGGCGGGGTTGAAGGACCTCAGAATCGATACGGAGAAGAAAGAGCTGTTGGAACAAGACGATGGAGAACTGACACCAGATAGCATGTCCTCGAGGCTGGTGGACTCGGCCATCGCCATGAACGACAAGAAGATGGGGGATTTCATGTTCGACCGTATGGGCTCGCGGGTTTCGACTTTTGCGGCATAAAATGGAATGCATGGATGCAGCTTGTTCGAGTGGCGAGGCTGAGGATCCGAGTCTGGAGAAACGGTTTTGTTCTCATTTAGTCTAAGGATTATTCTATGGTTATCCCTTTAGTGGCGTACAATATGGTACTTTATAAAAGGCGACGGCGTCCTCTTCGGGGTCAGGATTTCTACATGGATTGGTTCAGCAAGCTAGATTCAGGCGGCTTCAGATTCAATTCGAGGACAAGCTCAAGCTTGGCCAACGATGCAGAATGACATTATTGTTTGGGGTATACTTTTCGCGAGGAAGGGCCTCTGTTAAATCCTCTCTGCCCGTCGTTGTCGGTGTTATATTCATTCTTACTATAACTTGGCAAAGACCGTTGGGACACTCCCTCCCATCTCGACCAGGGTGCTCTTATTCCGCACCCAAGCCTCCAGGCCTCTCCGGCCATTCTCGACGCCGACACCGCTCTGTTTCCAGCCCCCGACGGCCATCTCGGCGGGCGACTCGCCCCAGGTATTGACCCAGGTGATGCCGGCCTGGAGTTGCTTGATCACCGTATGGCACTGGTTGATGTCCTTCCCGAAAACGCCGGCGGCGAGGCCCAGCTCAGTGTCGTTAGCGCGCGACACGGCCTCGTCGAGCGAGTCGTACGGCAGGATGGCCATGACGGGGCCGAAGATCTCTTCCTTTACGATGCGCATGGCGTCGGTACAGTCGGTGAAGACGGTGGGTTGCACCCAGTATCCGCTCCTAAGGTGCGCTGGGAGATGGGCGGGTTGGTCGAGACCGCCGTGGAGCAGCGTCGCCTTGTCAACCTCGATTCCGTGCCTGATGTAGCTCGTCACTTTATCGTAGTGGACCTTGCTGACCAAGGGCCCGAAGTTGGTGTTCATATCCATCAATTCCCCAGGTCGGACGTACTTCAACTTCTGTAGTAACACTCGTTCAAACTCGGACTTGAGCTGCTTTGGCACGAAGACCCGCGTGCCGTTTGTGCACACCTGGCCCGTGCTGAAGAAGTTGGCCATGATGGCACCGTCGACTGCCTGCTCAATGTCGACGTCCGGCAGCACGATCACGGGGCTTTTCCCACCCAATTCCATAGTCACGTACTTCATCTCCCCAGCAGCTGACCCGGCGACCTTGCGACCTGTCGAGACTTGTCCTGTAAAACTCACCTTGGCGACCACGGGATGTTTGGTCAGATAGGCACCCACGTCGCCCGCGCCATAAACAACGTTGAACACTCCGTCAGGAAGACCGGCTTCCTTGTAGACTTCGGCTAGGAACTGACCGTGAAGGGGTGTCACCTCGGAGGGTTTGTACACCATCGTGTTCCCGGCGGCGAGACAAGGAGCTGATTTCCACAGCGCAATCTGAATAGGGTAGTTCCAGGCCCCGATGCCAACACAGACGCCAAGCGGCTCTTTGGAGGTGTAAACCCAGGCCGAATCGCGAAGACGAAACGACTCCCCGTTCAAGCCGCCTGAGGCGACCAGACTGGCGAAATATTCGAGGACATCGGCGCCGGTGACGATATCGACGGTGGATGTCTCCGAGTAGGGCTTTCCAGTGTCGATGGTTTCAATCTTGGCGAGCTCGTCGTTCCGAGACCGAAGTATTGAGACGGCCTTGTGTAGAATCCTGGCTCGCTCGATGGGCGGTGTGCTGGACCATGAAGGGAATGCCGCTTTTGCTGACGCCAAAGCCGAGTCGATTGCTGATGGGGAGGATGTGTGGACTGTACAGACATCCTTGCCCGTTGAAGGATCGACTGAGGAGAAGGTGCCCGGTGAGGTCGAGGATGGCTGAGGTTTTCCGGCGTAGAAGGTGTGGCGCTCGGGGAGCCTCATATTGAGGTGAGGGAAATCGAAGTCTTCAGTTGCGGCTGGGTCGTGAGAGATTGAGTCGATGTAGAAAGAGGTCAAAGGAGTGCTTGGTGTGTATGTCTGTCTATCTCGACGTCAGTCTGTAACATTTCATTCTGCTCATAGACCCTGCAGTGACCATAAGGCGGGGTGGCGAATCACCAAGATGACTAGCCAAACCCCCTACAGTTAGGTATCTAGAGTGCCTAGCTCCATTCCTCCAAGGGCTCCTAGAAGGACTGGTCCGTCATCTCCGGGCATCTCCAGGTGCTCCGGGTGCCTGGACACCATCTTTTTCTAAGCATCTTCTAACTAAGAGTGCCAAGTTCATGGGTGGCGGCTTGATGATTCCGGGCTACGCGAAAAACGACCCTCTTCATCCGCTTCGTCCTCTTCCCCCGTGATTCTTTTCCCCTTGTAGGCATTAGTTTTCAAACCTCCCATCAGCTGGTCTTTTACGAAGGCCACAGACCACAGACCACAGGCCCTAGTTGATACAATGATAAACCTTTTCACCATCTAGGCGTATCCCGTCCTTCTTATCAGCTCCTTTACCTCTTCCGGCAACATCAACCGTGCTTGACTTCATTCTTTTTGCTCTTTTGCCTCCACCACAAGCTTTTTTTTAATGTTTCTTTTTCACCGCCACCCGCCAGCAGGGCGGCATATCCCTCCATTCTTCATTTTTATTTGCCCCAGTACCCACATGGCCCTTGTTCTCTGCTAACCAAGTCTAGAAATGGAAGAACGAGACCAATCCACATGCTGTGCAACTTGTCCTGCGTCAACGTGCAGGACAGCCCCGTCGCCTGACTGGTGCTGGCCAACCGGGGAGGTTCACACTGCTGGGATATCATCCTGGCCGACCATCCACCAGCCATCACCGTGGACTGATACGATATCCTCAGGACTAAGGACTAACCAGCTGCCAGTACCGAGTACTTCTTACGCAACAGATTATGTGGGTCACGCTTCTGCCCCAGAATTCTTTTTTCCCAGTCGTCTATAATTCTCTAACAAACCTTGGATGTATGTCTAGTCCTACGCCGACAGACTTTCCAACAACACCCTCATCAATTGATCTTTTCAAAGAGCCCAAAGATGACGACCAACCATCTAGACGTCTCCGAAGTCGATAGCTATGACTACCTCATCGTGGGAGGTGGGACGGCAGTAAGTATGTCGGTCAGACACGAGTGGACAGGGTGCTAAATGGAATCCTACCTGATAGGGCTGTGTGATTGCATCCCGCCTAGCTGAATACCTCCCGGAGAAGAAGATACTGTTGATAGAGGCCGGGCCCAGTGACTTTATGGATGATCGAGTCCTGGATCTCAAACAATGGCTCAGCCTTCTTGGAGGAGAACTCGACTATGACTACGGGACCACTGAGCAACCGATGGGTATGTCGGTGACCTGATTTGATGCTACGAGATCTTAAAGGACTGACGACGCAATTCGCAGGTAATTCCCACATCAGGCATTCTCGCGCCAAAGTCCTGGGTGGTTGCTCCAGTCACAACACGCTGATCTCCTTTCGGCCCTTTGAGTATGATTGCAAGATCTGGGAGTCGATGGGTGCCAAAGGCTGGACCTTTCCAATGTTTATGCGTGTGTTGAACAAGCTTCGGAATACCGTCCAACCCGTTCATGCTCGCCACCGGAATCAGTTGTGTAAAGACTGGGTCCAATCGTGTAGTACCGCCATGAACATCCCAATCGTACACGATTTCAACGCACACATTGCGGCCACGGGCGCGTTACGGGAGTGTGTGGGCTTTTTCTCCGTCAGCTATAATCCAGATGACGGTCGGAGATCCAGCGCCAGCGTGGCCTATATTCATCCAATCCTCAGGGGCGAGGAAAACAGACCCAATCTCAAGATCCTGACCAATTCCTGGGTCTCCAAGATCAACGTCCGCGACGACACAGTGACAGGCGTCAACGTCACCCTCCAATCAGGTCAAAAATTGACACTCACCGCACGAACCGAGACCATCCTCTGTGCCGGCGCTGTCGACACACCGCGCCTGATGCTCCTCTCCGGACTGGGACCGGCTGAGGAACTGTCCTCTCTTTCCATCCCTGTGGTAAAGAACATCCCTGGTGTGGGTGAAAACCTCCTCGACCATCCGGAAACCATCATCATCTGGGAGCTCAACCGACCGGTGCCACCAAACCAGACCACCATGGATTCGGACGCGGGCATCTTCCTCCGCCGTGAAGCTCCTGATGCGGCAGGGAAGAAATCCACACCAACAAATCCTGCCGCGATCCCGGACGGCAACATTGCGGACGTGATGATGCATTGCTACCAGATCCCTTTCTGCTTGAACACGACCAGATTGGGCTACGACACCCCAATCGATGCATTCTGCATGACGCCCAACATCCCTCGTCCTCGATCCCGGGGCAAACTTTATCTTACTTCGTCTGACCCCAGCGTCAAACCGGCACTAGACTTCCGCTACTTCACGGATCCTGAAGGTTACGATGCCGCGACTTTCGTCTTTGGAATCAGGGCCGCGCGGAAGATCGCGCAGCAATCTCCATTCAAGGAGTGGATCAAGCGCGAAGTGGCCCCGGGACCTGCAGTCCAATCCGACGAGGCACTCTCCGAGTATGCGAGAAAGGTTGCACACACCGTGTACCACCCCGCGGGTACGACCAAAATGGGAGACGTGCACAAGGACGAGAAAGCGGTGGTGGACGAGAACTTGAAGGTGAGGGGCCTCAAGGGGCTAAGGATCGCAGATGCGGGCGTGTTCCCGGCCATGACCACCATCAACCCGATGTTGACGGTGCTGGGGATCGGGGAGCGATGTGCCGAGCTGGTCGCCATTGAAGCAGGCTGGCGGCTGACGGACGTGGAAATGAGCGGACGCGGCTGGGCGAACGACAAGGGACTCCGACCCAGACTGTAAACCTGGGTGGGGAAGGGAGGGTATGTGTGGTGACGGACCCCAGGTCGCCCCTGGAAACCGACCTGGGGAAAGGGCACGAGATGACAATGACTATGATATCAAGGAAAAAACACAAGATGTTTATTATGGCTACTTGCGGCGATTGGATGTGGATGGACAGAATGGATCCTACTAGGAGTCGGTACTCTAACAAATTTATCTATTCACACCGTGCGTGCGTACCGTGTACATCATCCCTGCCTGGGAGAAGACCGAGGATCTGGAGTCTGGACTGGGCTGCGGAATCTCTGTGCGCAGCTAATTTATTTTGTTTTGTTCTTGGCCAATCACAGACCAGGCCAGATCAGACCAGACACGAATGAACGAAAGAATGAATTAGGTCAAACCAAGGGTAGGCCGTGGCGCATAGGCCGCCTGGCTGTACGGCTCTCTATCTCTCTAGCCTAGCCGAATCAATGAGGGCCGAGTGCGTGAGTGAGCGAGCGAGTAAGTACGCGAACAAGTACTCACTTTCCCGCTCCGCTACAAACAGGTGGAGAGGGACAGACGATGCTGTAGGGCGGGAGGTATGTGTGTACTACGTACGGGGAATCAGAGGGAGGAAGAACCAGAGTGTGAGGGGAGTCAGTCCAGCCAGCCGGGAGCCGGGAACTCGAAAAGATCTGAGACAAAGACACAGACACAGACACACACACACACAGAGAGAGAGAGAGAGAGAGAGAGAAAAGGCAGCCGACAAGATATGCATATAACGTGTACCCTCGGATGTAGGTATCTACGCACGTTGCGTGGGGATTGAAATCGCTGGCAGACATCACATCACATGTCAGTCAATCCCACTGTGCTGTCCCGGGTTCTGTGCTTAACTCCGCTCTGCGCTGCCCTACCCTGCCCTTGGGCGCCGTGCTGCGCTCGCTTTGCCTTGTGCCCCCAAGACAGCGAGAAATGCCCAGCTGTTTGAATTCCCATTCGAACCTGACAGCATTGACGACGATGACAACATCACCGGCCGTTGCCAAACTTAGTCACCCACACTGACGCCAGCCTTGTCCGCATCCTTGGGGTCAGTCTTCTGTGGCGCGGTCCCTTCTGTGGCTGCATTCTCAGCCTTATCAGTGCTAGACACTTCGGCCGCTTTGCTCTGCGTCGTCTCGACGGCATCTTCCGCATCGTCGTCGTCCTCCTCTGGGATACTCAGCTTCTTCTCCAGCGCTCGAATCTCTTCGGGGGACGCTTCTCCGATGTCGCTCCCACGATGCTGCTTGTGGAGCGTCGCCTGCGTAGATAAACTCGTAGAAGAACTGGCGCTGACTTCATTGTCCGGCACGGCAATCGAAGATTGTGACGTGGTCGATGTCTCTTCCGGCTCTGCTACAACCTTGTCGCTCTCTTCTATGGGCGTCACGTCACTCAACCTCGACTTGGACTTCGTGACGCTACTTGTCCGACGCATCTCGAGAATCTGTTCTTCTTTCGAGGGCGATCTATCCTCTGCCGTATCTACGGCGATTTTGTCTTGTGATTCCGCAATCTTGCCGACAGATGTTCTGGCTGCCCCTTCCGATGCGAGTTGGGCTGGCGTTTTGGCTGCCGTGACCTCCGCCGCTGTATCGGCCGACTCTACCGCAGCCTCTGTGCCGACTCGATCGGCTGCAGCCGTGGGGACTTGGTCTGTTGTACTCTGACCCTTTGCCGGGACGGCTGCAGCCTTGGGAGATTGGGCAGCAGCAGCGCTTTTCTTTTGGGTGGCTTTGGCTGCGGCCTCCGCACCTAACTGCCGAAAAGCCACATTCATGGGATTTTCAGCAGGCTTAGTATCTCCGGCGGCTGCATTCTTTTCCTTTTCCTTCTCTGATGGTTCCGCAATGGAGATGTGGCGAGTCTCGGACGAGGCGCGTGAGGGGGGCCCGGACCTCGAAGGGGTCGAAGCAGTGCTCGTCGCTGGTACTTGTGGAGCCAGGTTCGCGGACGTGGTCAGACCACCAAAGTCTTGAGTGGCTGCAATCTGTTCCTTGAGCTCTCCATACTCGTTCCACTCTTCGATTTGCTCGAGATCCTGGAGATTGGTTAGTGAAAAGGCCAGTTTTGGAAGATGGCCGGGGTACCGCATACGCCGATAATTTCGCCATATTTGACCAAACCCGGCAGCTTTCTTCCCTTGGATCTTCTGCCCCAGAGCATGCGCGCTTTCTCATCTGTTGCGCAGTCTAGTGCCCGAAACGGGATCTTGTTGGCTTTCAGAATGGTCTCCAGCCTTGAAGTCGCGGTAATAATGTGAGATGATCCGGCCGTTAGGGAGGTATAGAGGTAGAGGGTCGGGTCTGTGGAGTAGGAGGTTGTCGCCATGGTGGGCGGTTCTCGCGGGGTAAGGAGGTTTTGAGAAAGAGGGCCAAAATGATCGTAAGGAGGCCTGGAAATCGAAATGAAGCAGCCCAAGGGGTCGATGTAAGGTGAGCAGCAAGGGACTAGCAAAGTCTAGTGATAAGATACGAAGCTGCAACTGTCAGGGGAGAGCTGACATTGACACAAGGGGAAGAGTCGGTGAATTGACGACCAACTGTCTGGCAAAACCGGAGAGAATCAGGAAATCAAGCGTGTAGAAGTGAATCAAATGTGCAAACAAGTGTGGTCGACGATATGGTCCAGTGCGCGTCTATATTGGCCACATGGACAGGCACGACAGGTTCAGCGGCCTGAAGTCAAGTTGTCTATCGATCTGTTGGCCGCCACGCGCAGATCAATTCCTCCACCGGCAAGACGGGGAACGTGCGAAGCTGGCGAGGATGATGTCATTGGTGGGTTGCCAATACTTTAAATGACGACCCAGTCCGCCTGTGGTTTATCGTCTGACAAGTTAGTGTACCGCGCTCTCCGCCATCTTGCGCATCTTCCCGAATAGTCTGCTCCTACGAGGTATTCCTGTTGCCCTGATGTCTTTCATCCAGTGAAGGTCCAAGGATGCAGCCTCGGTTTTGAGTCATACTTGCTCCTCATGTTCCTCACCATCACGAATCGATATTCTCCGCTGAACCACTGGCCTGTATCAGTGTCTCAGGTCTGCATCCCCAATGCGTACGTGACAAACCAACACGTCTCCCGTGCTATGCAATGCCTCGTACAATTGCCGATGAGCGCTGACCGGACGCCTCGACGCTAGGCGGACTGATGGTGATGCCCACCAAATCCATCCTAGAGCGAAGTAAACACACTCCAAAACAAGGATCCGGTCAGGCTCCACCGAAGGACCTCGTATTTCGTGGACGTTGGCCAAGTCAACGACTCGCTTGGCAAGGAACTCTGCCACCACGTCGGCCGCCCGTTCGGTGATTCTTGCAGAACGCACTTACCGCATTCCGCATACACCTTCCTGAGGGAAACACTCTCCTATTCTCAGGGCGTTTGATTTCGTCTTTACGAATGTAGTCTCTTCCTGCGACACTTTTGTCAGTCTATTTGAAACGGTATCGGCGCGTAAATGGCATTATTATTATTACACACAACTTCTAGTACTTCTCTGCTTCAAGGCCAACCACTGGTCATCTTTTCGATGCCTATCTTATATAACATATTGGTACAGCAGGTGATAACCCCCGGTAGCCAGTCACTGCCAACGCCTTCCTTGAAACGCCTTACAACCCAGAGAAGTCTTTGGCTGGTGTTCTGTCCCATCCACAAAAGATCGAACCCTGAAAAGAATCGACGCGATTCCCATGAACCATGTCCAGCTCCGATCGGATCTAGTGGGTCGCAACAGACATGGTTGTTTCCGGGTTCACCGGCCATGTCAAGATCGAGTAGTAGCTTCGAGTACGCCGCACATAATCCCATGTTATACATTTGAACGTCCTGATCGGCCACTTCGCTTTGCGATACCCTGCAGTTTCGACGACTTTGGCTGATGTTCCTTTTTGGAACGACCATTTCCCCCTGTTTCCGCTTTCGTCGAGGTCTCCTTTACCTTCTGGTCCGACTGCGGTGGAATAGCTGTGTCACACTCTCCTTGTCCAGATTCTCCACGGCTTCAGGAGGCATATCAGGAACCTTGAGCCGCTGTTCTCTTTCTGCAATCCTGAGGCTGCGACGAGGTGGAGTCAACTTGGAGACTTTTGCAGACGTCGTTGGGCCTCGAGATGCCTTCTGCCTGAGCCTGGTTTTCTGGTGGAGCGGCTCTGCGGATTCCAACGGTTGTGGATCAGAATCGTCGTCATAGGATGGATGGAAAATGGATATATCAGTCCGACGACGGCGCTCTTGGGGCATTGACCTCGGTGGCGGCCGCGGTGTGGGAGGGCGTATGGCTTCCAGCGCATCAACCTCGGATGGAGTGAATTCCATGTCATTTAAATCCGCAGGTTCTGGTGATGGAGACTCATTTCTCCATTTCCACCCCACCAGATGTGGCCATACAGGGGGGTTTATGTAGTCAGTCGTATTGTCGGTCCAGCTATCTTTCCAGCGGCCGTCCTCTTTCCATCGGGCCATTACATTCACCCTTGCCGGTTCATATGCTGAGATTGTGGGCTGCATTGGAAGGCGTCGCAGTTTCACCTCTTCCTCTGCGGCCTCTAGTGCCCAAACAAACCAAGGTCGGCTCGTGATTAGAAATTCGCGATCATCGACCACGTCGGTGTCGTATTGGTGTCCATTCTCTGTCGACACTAGCTTGAGAGTCTCGCTCCAGTGACCTTCCCTCTCGAGGTACATTCGGATCGCGCGCTCCCATTCGAACTCCTCATCTGGCACGGGCCAGCAGCCATTTTGTTCCTCCCAAGGTAGGCTGTCGAACTTCCGTTGTGTGCCCCGCCATTTCCGGTGCCACTCCCAGAATTCAGGACGATCTCCGTTAAGATACCGACCGTGACTGTTCGGTACGACTCCCCATTTCGGGTTCCAGACTCCCAGTTCTTGCCATCTTTTTTTGATGCTGTGTCTGACCATGATGCGCGATCTCGCTTCCCCTACGCGCCCCCTCAAGTCGGGTCCATGATAGAGCAGAACATAATTTTCATCCGACGCCACCGCTCATCGAAGATCCGCCTCGATTCCTGCAACTCCTCCTCTCCGTATCGACGGCCAGGGTGATAGCGATAGCGCTCATGCAAAATAGTTCGCATTATATTGATTTCCCTGTCATTCAACGGCTTACGAATAAGTTCTTCGGGGTCGATTTCGGCCTGGGTTTGAGGCAAAGGTTCAAGGCTTGATTCTCTCGTGGTGTGACAGGATGAGTGAGGGTCCTGTCCGAAACGACGCTCTTGGTGTTCAAGAAACGATGGGCCATCCTCCATCCGCGGGAGAATGGGCATCATGGCATTCAGAGGAGCCGAATTGATGGCGTGGACGGTTTGAGTCATTGTGATGGTTGGTAGAAGTGCAGAAGTCGACGCGTTGAGCAGACGCAGTCCATTGCGGCTTACTGATATATGGATTTACAAGTTGTCAATCGTCCACGTGATGCATGCATTCCAACACTCTAGGCAACAAATTGAGCCATGCACGCATCCGACTAAAATAAGGGACGTGTTTGACAACAGCAGGGTCCATTCACCAGGTGAGAAAGGAATGCAATCTGTGACGATCGCTGTTGTCCAATCGACTTGAGGGGGAGCCATGGGTTTCTCAAAATGTCTCGGTATTACTGGGTCACTTTGAACAAGGAGACTGATTTGCTCAAAAGATGGAATACTCTCCCAACCACTCTTTTGGAGGCCGACTATCTTACTTGTTCTCTTGTGGAATGCACAGCATCATGTCTCCCCGTCAAATTCCACACCCTCAAACGATCTTGTGGCTCGTGCCGAACAAGAAATCTCCCAAGGCCAAGGAAATGCTTCTTCACCCAGACAACAAGAAGTTTGTATCGCTATGCCACACGGACCCCGATATGTACGGACTTGAGATCGGCCATCACGTTCATTCAAGGCCTCGTCCTCTGGTTAGAGCGGAAGTGGGAAAGAATGCCGTCGGCACCTTGTCATGCCAGGCTCGAGTATCTCCCAAGTCCGCTTTTCGTTCGAAATCCACCCAGAATCCCATCAAATCATGTTCTGGGACCGGTCCCGACTTCACACCACGAGAATAGACCCAGATAAGTTCAGGGAAGATGGGAATTTCCGCAAGATCGTCTTGAACACGAAGAAATCCGACTACACAATCAGCGCTGGCGGCGAGAAACTGGACCAGTTTGTCTTTCACGTGAAATGGGTCACGAAAAAGGACATGCTGGTACAAGAGCAGGAAAACAAGTCTCAGATGGTGGATGCGCGGATATGCAATTCTCGTTGGGCTCCAACTGTCGAGGACGTTCCGATGGATCTCACCTCTTGGTACAACACACGACTTCACACGCCTGCCATTGGGGCTGTCCAGCGAGCGATCATCGTTGAAGATCTAGGTGGTGGAGCGTTTGGTCAAGTATATAGAGCTGTTGATGCCGATTCGGGATGTTCAATCGCAGCCAAGAGAATCAAAGTGCCTGGGAGGGACGACGTGTTGCAGCGTGAAGTCAAAGCCCTCTCCAGCATTTCTCACGTATGTTCCAGGAATCCTTATCCTCTTGGCTATGGTGCCACATGCTGACAGCGGGGAACAGAAGAACATTGTCGAATACTTGGGCTCGTCGGGTTGGGGCACCGAAACCGTCGAGATTTACCTGAGCCTCAAATCCGGAAGCTTGGGCGATTTGATCGAGCAATTTCCAGGCATACATACCAACAAAGTCGTCGTCTGGCGGTTGTGGCATGAAATGCTCCAAGCGCTAGATTATCTTGCCTGCCGAAACTGGATCCACCGGGATGTGAAGCCCGCAAACATCCTCTACACCCCAACAGGCGACAACAATTACCTTTTCCAACTCGCTGATTTTGGCCTTGCCAGTCAACAACAGCTCGCAAGGACACTCTGCGGCTCTCCTCTCTACATGGCACCCGAGATAAGGTTCGAAACGCACGAGCAGTCTCCCAAAGCGGACGTCTGGTCCCTCTTTGTCGTGCTCAGTATTGTGACACAATCAGGAAATCTTCACGACCCAAGGCTAGCTCAGTACAAGGACGTTCTTCAAGGCGTCAAGGATGCGGCTATTCACATGCCGATCCTCGAGCCTATGGCACGACAAGATCCCGATCTACGGGCTTCGGCAGCTCAAATGCTTGCCATGTGTTTCAACGGCGAAGGACTGACCACACCTCGACGTCAGATTAGCCCAGTGCCGGATGCTTCTTCTCAGCCTTCAGGACAACGCGATAGGTTGCAAGTTCCAGCGCCGAAAGGCCCCAAGCCTGAGGTCCCTGGCCTGAAGCGACTTCGCAGTGTGTCACCCAAACCTGCAGCGAAAGCCCCTCAACAACCAAAGCACTGCTTCCAAACGGAAGAACGACGACCATGGGCACGTCGGTGAGCTACTAGAGAGAAAGGGTGGGAGGGAGGAAGTGGCTTGTACACTAGTACCTTTGGTGTTTCTTTTATGTCCATGAGAAGAATACCACTACTGAATAAATATACAGGCAGATAGATATCTAGATATAGATTCAGGAACTTTACTTGGTGTTTAGTACGCTGAATCTTTCTGGTACTGGCAAGTGTTCTGTTGTGTGCGTCTCATTCTTTCTTCCAATGATACAAATGCTCATGCGACACGAAAAACGAAAACGAACAGAAAACAGCATATTCCCTCCTAGCTCCACGGCCGGGCTTTTCTTTTTTTTTTTCAACCAAAACCTACCAGACATTCTTTGTGAGTACTTACTACTACAATAGGACATACATGGTACCATAAAGCGGTAGAAAGTACTAGCAGTACTTCGTAACTTATAGTGACACTGGGTTTGTCCCGGTGCGCGGATTGAACCGTTCGTGCAAACGGGACCTGTAAAGCGCGCCACGAAAACCGCCCGGATCGGTCTAGCTGGCCTGTTGAGTTTCGCTCCCAACCAAAAACGGAAGTCACGCATGCGCTTGATTGGTTGGTACCATGGACCAAGAACCAAGTAGGAAGGTGGACTTAGTCATCAAGAAAACTGCTAGTACTTGGGCAATACTTAATTAATATCCATTCTTGGTTGTTTGTCTGGCAAGACATTGACTGGTCTACATACATATCTCACCAGGAAGGTAGGCAAAGTCCCTTTCTCCTTGTTGCTGGCGACTACTTTACTAGTAGACTATCACCCAGCAGAACTTGCTACCGAACGTGGTAGTGCGGGAGGCCACCGGATCGGAGCGTAGTTGTCCTCGTGGAACGGTTGTGGTCGCTGCTGGCCTCTCGAGGCACAGCCGCGTTCAACAAATCCACGCATATCGTCCCTCCAGACCTCGGGGACAAGTTGCAGCGGATCGCAAGCGGTACTGTCGAGGGCGCCGGGGTCTGCTCCGGACCAGGCAAGAGCTTCTGATAGGAATGCTTTGCCGCGATCACACGCTTCGTGCAGAGGCGTCCTCCCTTTGTTATTTCTGACGTCGAAGCTTTGCTTTGTGCTCTGCCACGCTGTCGATACTCTGTAGAAACATTTGTCTGCCTCATACACTCCAATAGGGTCACCGAGACTGAGACCGTGAAGAACCGTATTTCCCATCTCATCTTTTGCCTCTACAGAGGCCCCTCTGTCCAAAAGGGCTCTGAGCACTGCGTCGTTTGCGTGAGATGCTGCAACGAGTAGTGGTGTTCGGCCCTCTTTGTCGCGTGCTTCCAGGACTGCTTCGGCGCCAGTCTCCCACAGGCGATTTAGCACTGTTTCTAAAAGCTCCGTGCCATCACGTCTCTCTGCGTCAATTCGTTTCCCGAGTTGAACGTTGGCAGCGAGATGGTGAAGTACTGTCATCCCGCGATCATCAGCCACCAAAGTGTCGCTCTTCGTCGCTTCAGCCAAGGCTGCTATCCAATGGAGGTAACGCTCGTTCGCGGCCGCGGCGAGGAGCGGTGTCATACCACGGTGATTGACAGTGTCAAACTTTGCCCCGGCTCGATTGAGCAATTCCACTACCGAGGCCGTGTACATGATCTCCCAATCCTGCAGTATCGCGGGAAGTGTGCAGAGGTGCAATGGTGAGTTGCCCTCCAGGTCTGTTATCTGGACGTCTGCACCCCGACGCAATAGGTACTTGACGAGTTTTGTACGAGCGTTCCAGCAGGCATAGTGAAGGGGCGTGCGTCCCAGTTCATCCTTGCTGTTCACGTTCGCTCCATTGTTGAGGAGAATCTCCACGATTGACTTCATTCTGGAACGCCAGAATCCGCCGGACGCGTAACACAGGGGGGTCAAGCCATGGTTATCCGGAATATTAGGATCAGCACCATATCGAAGCAACGTCGACATAATTGTGCCAGCCTTGTCCATTCCAGATGAGCCCACTCTGACGATGGCAGCCAATGGGCTTATACCGTCCCGGTCCTTCGCGTTTGGGTTGGCTCCCAGCTCTAAAAGAGCAGTAATTGGGCCGGACTGTGCGTCCGTCACCACTGTCGGAGTGGTTTTGTAGAGCAGAGGCGTAAGACCATTGTGATCCAAGGCATCGACAGGAACTCCACTCTCAACTAGGACTGATACATCGTCTGCATCCTTCGCCTCATGGAGTGCAGTCCTCCCATGGACGTCAGTGGCATGGATATCGGCCCCCCATTCGATCAACAACTTCTTCCCTTCTGCTCGCTGGGAACAGAATAGCGGTGTTTGACATAGATAATCTTCCGCGGAAACAGACGCACCATGCTGGAGAAGGCACAGCACCTTTTCTGCACCCCTGGCACAGTGAAGTGCGGTTCTTCCCAAGGAATCCCGCACGTCTATCTCGATCCCACGCTTTCTCAGGAGAATTTCCAGGTAAATGAGATCCAGATAGGCTGCCGCGTACTGGAGGCTAGGGTACATATTATCATCAAATCCCCAATGTTCATATCCTTGAAGAGCGTGGAGGCGCCTCGGGGGGACATCTTCAATGATGCGAGAGAATATCTCCAGGAACACACCAGTCCATGGCTTCCCAGAAGCGTCTCTTCCCAATGCGAGACTGAGGACATGCTGATCTCTGAACGTGGTATCCGTATTGTCACCTCTCTCCAATAGATATTGAGCCACCTGGCTGTGACCGCCCCAGCAGGCGGCGAAAAATGGCGATAATGCCTCTCGGCTGGTCTGCGATTGCTCTGATCCTTCTAGCATCTTCAAGCCCTCCAGATGGCCGAAATATGCCGGCAGAGTCTGGGGCTGCAGATCCTCTACGCCGAGGTCACGTATTCGAAACATCTTGTCATCTCCCTTCCATGAGTCCAGGCGTCGAAGCTCTCTGCCCAATTCTGGCCAGAATTTGCACAGACTCTGATCAGGAGAACAAATGGATATGTATAAATGCCGAATTTCGTCACTCACGTACCCACAATCACGGATATGCGACGACCAGTGCCAGCACGCGTATCCCAGGAAAGGGTGCTCCTTGATGATGGACTCGATCTCTGGTTCATCAAATTGTAGGCCTCGAAGTCGCATGTAGTTCAGATAAGCTACACAGCTTATTGACAAGATGGCGTGTGCACGAGACAGTGGTATCGAATGTTGCCAACTCTTTGTACTTGTCTCCAACGCTTCCGTCGGGCGTCCTTGGTCGAATTTGGCCAAGAGAAATTCTCTGGCAGTCTGATGGATCAAAGTAACGCGACCATTGTAAACGGTCACAAACAAGCTGCACCAGTCTCGAAGTGTGTTCTTGAAGTCATCGTCGTCTTCGAGATCTAGTTCATCCTCACCAGACATGTCAGAGGCGACGTTCAACGCAACATTCATTTCCTGCAAAGTCAAAGGACGGTCCGCTGCCAAAATGATGCTTAGTGCTTTCTGAACTGTTTCTCTGTTTTCTTCCTCAACTCGCAGAAGAATTTGTTCATATACGCCGTCTACTTTGGCTGGAACAGTATCAATACGATCCGATATTCCCCTCATTGTCTTCTGAAATTTGCTCTTCTCTAGGTAATCGAATACCAGGTGGACCCAAAGGTAGGTGCGATGTTCAATTTGGAAGATTCGGGCCTCCAGATGGTCTCTGAGACTCTTCTTCAAGGCGTAGAGATTGGAGAGTCTCTCGATCCGGTAACGGATGACCCGGTCCACCTCTTCCATTATTGCGTCGGATTCATCTTCACCAGGAATCCTGATATTGGGAAACGATTCAGCTAACGCGTATTCGACCTTGGTTGTCACGGAGTAATAAGGTCTACTGGTGAGAAGTATCCGAAACTTTGTCCTCTTTGATTTCGACGAGTCGAAGAATCCTTCAATCAAGGATATCAGGTCTCTGAGCTCCAGCTCGGCACACTCATCCAGAGCATCAACGACCCAAATGATGTGTCCTGCTTCGGGGTCCGTGACTGTGTCGACTAACATATTCCAGACAACACTTAGCGCCTCGGGCAAATGTTCTCCAACTCCTCTAAAGTGGTCAAGTGCGTGGTGAGCGAGGTGTGGCTTCTGCTTGAGCAACTGATGGACAGTGGAACAGACGGCCTGTTTGGCTGTGGTTGCGTATGGATCCTTGAAGAAGAAATAGCAAATGGTTGCATCTCGAGGAAGGGCTTCGTCCACCAGATACTTTGCAAGGACAGATTTGCCGCAGCCCGGGTCAGCAGACACAAATAGAGGGCCTGAGTCTTGAGAGAGCCATTGCTTGTAGTTCTGGTGTTCCAGGAACCATTGACAAGTTCCCTCGACTCTTCCATCGATCCTGTGTTTGAACATCTCATAATCACCCACGAAGAGTTTTTCAAGCAGGGAGTCCAGTTTCTTCCTTTCTTCATCACTTAAGGTTTGCTTGTATAGATCAGATTGCTTAGCGAGGGCATCCAAGATGGCGTCAACCTTTTGTTGAAAGAGATCACTCCACTCTTCGGCGAGTTCGACTTGGCGCTCCAAAAGCTGGAGCGTGGATGTGGAATTTGCCTTGAGACCCGAGAGCTTCTCTCGCGCAATAGAGCTGTTAATGTGCGCGGACTTCTTCTCAATCTCTTCTTCGAGCTCCTTTATCTTGTCCAACATGCTCTTCCATTCGTCTGCGTTGATAAGGTCGCGGCCCAGATTCCCAAGACGGCCACGGTAGAAGCGTCGAACGCTATGAATTTGGAATTTGAGGACATGAATGTACAGGTCCAAGACGACATCCTCGTATCTATCTCTCAAATTTCCGTCGATCCCGCTCGCTCCGCTTTCAGGCAGCATGATAGATTCCAGAGCGATATAGTAGCGCAGGCGACTCGTCACATACGTAAAGCCTTCATTCTGGGCCGACAGAGCTGTACTTCGGTTGTTGAGAAAGACCAGGACCAATGAGACGCCCGCCCATGCTAGCGAAGCTTCCGGTGAACTTTTGACTGCTCCAGCAATCCAGTCACGAACCGATAGAAGTAAGTCGGTGGCTTCGGATACCTGGTTTTCCAGATCAAACTCTTTGCCGGCGATGCGGTACCGTATCCTCCTAGCATCGACACGTTCCATGCCATTCTTCATGATGCTTTCCATTTGGGCTTGCCGCTCCTTCGGGTCCGTTGACACAACATTTTTACTGGTATTGGTTTGCCCAGGCAAGTGTGCTGAGAGAATCTCCTCATATTTTTCTACAAGCTCGGGATGCTGAGATTTCAAAGAGTCGTACGCTTTCCCCCAGAGGGCAGAAGGTTCGCTGTGGTATTTCGCACTGGCCGGTTGAGCCATTGTTGTGGTGTGTTCGCACTTGGGGATGCGCGGCGACGAGGTGAAAGACCGTCACAGTCAGTCATTTGCCCCTCCTTTTTCGCCCCGCCTGGAATGAGATCAAGGCTGCGGCTTCTCAAACGAATCACAGGATGCCAGTCGCTGCGGTCAGTTTCATGAGACCTTCAAATGTGGGCAGGGCTCTCCGGATCCTCTTTGCCACGTGCATCGTAGTCTCCTTACTGTTCCGAGAACGTTAACACCGTGATGGGACTGTGGAAGTGATTACATAATCTCCGTTCCAAAGGGGAATTGTCACGGTTGTCTCCGCCCGCCGCTATTCCAAAAGGGTCAAAGTCGCCTAGACCGGATGCGGATTTCCTGGCAGCGACTTTACAGAGGTAAAATTAGCAGGCATAAGGGTTGGCAGGGGATCTGCCAGGATCCTTGATGCCAGTCCGAAACAGGGTAAAGCCAACTGCTACGAGGCCTGATTTGGTCTCGGGATGCTGTAGAGTGATCTGCCCGTGCCATGATATTAGTGATTTGTGCACACAAGTGCAGGTTCTCACACTTTGCTCCGCTTCGTTGTCCTCCGACAGTGACCACCCTAGGTCCTGTCAATACAGCCGGTGTAGGATTGCATACTCAAGAGAAGTGCGCTGAGTGATTCGCAACCAATGGATTGCGGATTGGCTGTATACCCGTGGCGCAAATAACATCGGGGCACGAGTTCGTAGAAGCCCACAACAGGAAAAGTGCCCCATGGATGGGCGTTAGTGACTCCACGGCACCTCTGTAGCAACCAACAAGGCCTTGGCAAACCTACTAGTCACCCACAATTGGTTGTGATGTCAAGCTGCAGACGGCCAAGCCCCGACTCTGAAGACTTGGTTTGATCTACTCCGTTCATGTCAGTGCTCACTATTCGCTGCCTACACACTTGAAACAACATGGAAGATCATCGACGGTCTGCCATCTTAGCGAGTCCTTACAATGCGGTCGACTCCGGTGGCCTGCACCGGGTTTTTGCGACAAATGACGTCAAATCTCTTG
Organism: Fonsecaea monophora; assembly: GCF_001642475.1. NCBI lineage: Eukaryota > Fungi > Ascomycota > Eurotiomycetes > Chaetothyriales > Herpotrichiellaceae > Fonsecaea > Fonsecaea monophora. Next base: position 48,226 of record NW_019173979.1, on the reverse strand, counting down.
CAGGATCATCGACGGCGACATGCCGGGACGATCATCCGCTCCATGCTAAAAGCCCTGCTGGAATCGCCAACTCCAGAGCCGGCTTGCCTCTTTACACCTGATCGCTTCTTCGTGGCTCTGTAGCACTGCTCTCGTCCGCTGCACCTGTGCAAGTCCGCAGTCATGGCTGCAATCGCGAACCTGCGCCACAAAATCTCTCATCACAAGCATGAATTGGGTGAATCGCTTTCCAATCACAGTGATAAACACCGGCGAGGGGGCCCCGAAAAAGATGTTGCCGATACAGTCCAACAAGAGGTCCAATGGTCCAGCGCCGAGGATGAGGAAGAGGGTGGAGAAGAGAACAACCGGCGCGGGCACGGCGAGGCCATGAAAAGCCTAGATGAATTCCTGGACAATGATGACCCTCCTGAAGCGAAGAAGCGATATGGCAAACTACCATTGGTACAGTCTCAAGATGACCCGATCGATGATGACGCATGGAACGCGGGTTGGATTTCGCTCGCAGATATTGACACCAGTCTCACTGGCAAGGAAATCACCTTTCGCGCTCGAATTCACGTTGTGCGACACATGAGTGCAAGGCTTGCCTTCGTGGTGTTTCGCCAGGAGACCACCACGATACAGGGCGTGCTCCGCGCCATAGACGGCGGGGTCTCTGAAAATATGGTCCGGTGGGTGGAACACATGAGGGCAGGTTCCATCGTCGTCGTCAGGGCCAAAGTCAAAGAGCCCGAACAAACTGTTAAGGGTACAAGCACTTCGGATGTGGAACTTGAGATCTCACAGATGCGGCTGGTCTCGGCGAGGACGGCTCCTGTGCCCTTTAGTGTCTACGAGGCTGACGCAGCGACTGACGGTCACTCTATATCCGATAGGGTCAGGCTCGCGAATCGTATTCTCGACCTGCGAACACCATCAGCACAGGCAATCTTCCGAGTTCAGTCGGCTGTGTGCAAGACTTTCCGACGCCATCTCGAGGACCGTGGCTTTCTAGAGATCCATACACCAAAATTACAAGGCGGAGCGACTGAGGGCGGTGCAGACGTCTTCAAGCTCGATTACTTTGGTCGTCCGGCTTTTCTGGCTCAAAGCCCACAGCTTGCCAAACAAATGTGCATCTCGGCAGATTTCCCACGTGTCTTTGAAATTGGCCCTGTCTTCCGTGCTGGTAGGTTTTTCACCTCGTCCCTGGTGACATACATGGCTAAATGCTACGCAGAAAACTCAAACACCCCCCGCCACATGACCGAATTCACGGGATTGGACCTGGAAATGGCTATAGACAGGCACTATCACGAAGCAATGTGGTTGATTGATGCGACACTGAAAGAGATCTTCAAAACACTTTATGACTGCAACAGGAAGGACATTGATACCCTGAAACATCACTTCCCACACGACGACCTGGTCTGGCTGGACGAGACACCGAGAATCACATTCGCAGAAGGTGTCAAGTTGTTGAACGAATCAGGTTGGACCAACGACGACGGAAGTCAACAGTCCGAGCATGACGACCTGCCGACCCGGGGCGAGCGAAGACTCGGAGAGCTAGTCAAGCAGAAATATCACACTGATTATTACATCCTCGACAAGTTTCCTGCAGCCGCACGTCCCTTTTACACCATGCCGGATCCCAAAGACGGGAATATCACCAATTCTTTCGATTTTATGGTTCGGGGACAAGAAATCCTTTCTGGTGGGCAGAGAATCCATGAACACACACTGCTGAAGGAGCGAATGGAAGCCCAAGGCATGGATCCAGATGACTTGAAGGAATATGTGCAAGCCTTCGAGTGGGTGGCGCCGCCGCACGCCGGCGCTGGTATCGGGCTCGAACGTCTTGTTGCGCTGATCCTGGACCTAGGCAACTTGCGCTATGCGTCACTGTTTTCCCGCGATCCCAAGAGCTTCCCCGCGAAAAAGGAACCGAACCTGCGACATCCCGAGGACAGCACTTTGCATCGTCCCAAGGGCTATCTCCAGCCGGTTGAGAACTTGGTAGCAAATTACGGAGACGCCACGAACACTTCTTGGATGGACGAGAGATACCAGATTTGGCGGGACGACAAGACGGGTGCAGCTATCGCCTACGTTCCTACACATGATCGAGCAATTATTGCCGGAAACCCGCTGTGCGAAACATCCCAGCTTGAAGACGTGATTGCCGTCTTTCTGAAGTGGCTTCGGCGCGAGACTCGGCTCCGGCCTCTTTTTATTCTTGTAGACAAAGAAATCGAAGAGGTTCTCGGCGCTAAGATGGGATGGAAGAGCTTCACCAACGTGGCAGAGCAGCGAGTCAATCTTGCTAATAATGAGCATTTGACCATCAACAGCGACGTTGACCGCAAGATCCGGCACGCCTCGAAAGAAGGAGTGAAAGTGACAGAGTACGGCAGTGAGGTGCCGGAGGACGTGCGCCGGGAAGTAGAAAAGCGCATCAAAGAGTGGCAGGATAACCGCGAGGGTGCACAGGTCCACTTGAGTGTGATCACGCCGTTCAAGGATGCATCACACCGCCAGTACTTCATCGCCGTGGACGACCGGGGCAAAATACACAGCCTGGTGGTGCTCGCACAACTTGCACCTCGGTGGGGCGTGCAGGTGAAATGGGCGCTTGACTTCCCCGGTGCGACCAATGGAGCGATCGAACTGACAGTGCAGGCCGCTCTCAAGGCCGCTGCGAAGGCGGGTTACAAGACGTGCACGTTCGGTGCCGGCGCGACCGCCAAACTGAGCAGCGAGCACAATGTCGGCAGTGTCAAGGCTGCCACGCTCGACTCGCTGTACCAGACCCTGGCGGCCAAGTTCAATCTCGACAAGAAGACGGGGTTCAGGACCAAGTTCAACACTCTCGAAGACCCGCTCTACCTGTGCTACCCGCCCCGGGGTTTGGGACCGAAGGGTGCTCGCGCCATCATCGACTTCTTCCAGGGGGAAGAATAGGTCAGTCGGCAGGGGGTGTCGAATCACCCCCTTGTCAGCGAGGACAGACCGACATACATTGACTGGCATGGGTGTTGGACCCTTCCACCAATGCCAGCGACAGGTGGTCCTGGGGACGAACTGAATACACGTGGGGATCAAAACACGCCATCATCCCGTCGTCCACCGACCACAGGAAGACGGGGAATATGGAGAGAGATCTTATCCCGGTTCTCGAGTACACGCTTTTATGATCAGGAGATCGATAACCTACGTAATCAGTGCTGAGGGGGTGAGGAATATCTGACAAGCTGGCTGGCTGGCTGGATCCTGCTTAACTGACTATCTGTACTGCTAGCTAGCTAGCTAAGTATGTATGAGCCGCATTAATAATGACACAACACGGCTCGATCCAATGGCAACACCTGATAATCCATCACCTAGTGAACTTTACTATTGATGGTACATCCACTCAAGCACACAAACCTACAGGTCACAAGCCCACAAATGTCCATCACGTCACGTCACGTCGCCTCTCATCCCAAGGCCAGAAGCTTCTCCCCATCTATCTCCGATTCATGACCGGATCTTCCGACTCTCTGCAACCACGGTACGACGGGGAGTTCATGGTCGCGGACTGTCGGATGACTGGAGCACAGTCGTGCATGTCCGGCGGCCAGGAAAGCATCGGTGTACTCTCATAGAGAAGACCCTGTCACTTGGATTAGCAAATCTTTTCTCTGCCTTGGAGGGGGGGAATACAGGTTGGTGGGTACTGACGTGCCCCCCCGATTTTGTGGACCGCCCGTTCTGGCCCATGAGACTCGTCACCGACGCAGTAGTCCCAGTAGCCTCGACCACGGTTCGGCCCCGACCACAGAAGCCGTCTGTGACGTTGACCTTGTCCGTCTGCCTTTTCGTAAAAGTGTCGAAATATAAGCTGCCCGCAGGCCGGAAACGTGAGATTTACCATCTCCGCCGCAGCAAAGGCCAAGTGCTTGGTGACCAACCAGCATATATGTTGATGAGTGGTCATACCCGGCCAGACATCGTGTAAACTGGGCCCCTGGGACGTGCTCCATGATACATGTACTCCGCCTCGACGGGGTTATGTTCAATCTGCGCTCCCAATCAAGAGGACTTTTGGGACGGGAAATGGTCGTATGAGACCGGACTGTCATCGCATATGAGCCGCACGCAAGTCAAGACCAGAATTCGAAAAAGTGCTCACCGTACGCCATCCATTGTCGCGACCTCTGACCGCGTCGTCAGTTTTTCGTGGGCCAGCTACTCGGAAAAGCAGCCTCGCGAACGACGCGTGTCCCGTTGTCCATGTCGAGGATGAAATACTCGGTTGAAGCCCTCCCCCCCCGTCCCCTCCTTTTTCGAACTCTGCACCGATCCTCCTCACGCCAGGACATGCGTCCACGGTCCTCTGGCGCAGGAGGTGGAAGTCGAACTTCACGTAACGGCGCCCGCCGTTGTGCCTTGTCACGGTGGGAGCCAGTGGGCCGCTCGTGTAGTTGAAAGGGATCGAAGGATCGGTCAGCGGGCAGAATGGGGGCCGTCGTGGTGAATTGTCCCCGAATGTCGCATTGCTCGCGTCCCTTTCCGGGAAGAGATGCGCCGTACCAACGTTCGCGGTCGATATTTGGTCGAGTGAGATATTGCCAGGACACCCGGGGGGGGACATTGCTCGAAACATGACGAAGGAAAGCGACACGGGTATGGATTTTCTTGGGCGTTTTTGAGCCGAGTTGGCTCCTTGCACTTCACATCACGCTGCCGGTTGGGACAAAGAGGAGGGGATGATCCGGGCTTTCTCACACTGACAAGCAGCGCGAGTCTCGACAAGGGCGACAAGGTGGATTCCCCAGCCTACGTGCTCTCTGCCTAACTCCAGCAAGGAACCAGAATCACGCCTCGGGGGGTTTTCAGTGAATCTGCAGTAGAAAAAAAAAAAAAAAAGAGAGCACAGAAAAATCAATCGTGGCAGTCGAGGTGAATTTCTCTCTGTGCCTAGTATGGGTGCTGTTCAACAACGATACAACGGGTCAGGAAACGGATGTGGTGGTATTTTGAATCAGGTACAAATGGATTTAGGCTACGAGTTATCTACCTTGATGGAGAAGCTAAGCCCGTCATGGAGGGGAGACTTCCACCAACTGTCTCCTCAAAATAGGTCTGCCGGTCCTTGCCACCAAAGCAGGGTGTTAGCTTTTCCTGTATGCCCTTTTCCACGAGCACTTGTAATATACCTCGTACATTAGCTTTCCTGATTCTCCACACAAGTGCCTTGGTAGTCTCTTCGTATCTTGAATATGTCGCCCTGCCAAGGGTTGCCTCGAAAAAGCCTGCGCCACTGGTAATCTTGAGAAGGTCAAATCCCTCCTCCAAGCAGATGGATATGACAGACACGATGGCATGTGAATTGCGGTCGAGAATAACCACTCGTCACGGAGTGTTTGCTGGACAACAACATCAAACTTGACCATCTTTGGTGTCATCAAGGCCGTCGAACACTGTACATTGGGGAACTCGAAACGACGCCAAGTGCCACGGTGCTGATTTTTTTTTAGGTCGGATCGCCGTCGCTCAAGATCTGAGAAACCGATTTGTTAGCGTCATTCAACAAGGTGCAATGACGGAGAATTAAAGGCAGGAGGAGCGTGATCCAGAACAATTCCGGTCAGAGCAAACATTGTCGCGTTGGAGGTGCACTAGACAGAACCCACAGTATGAAATAGAGACATACAAATCTCCATGTTGGGAGTACCGCAGGAACACAAGCGGCGTTTAGAAACCCCGAGTTTTCTTTTTGTTTGTTTTTTTCCATTCTTGGATGATCGTTGATACTCGTGGTCTGGAAACCACAAAAGTAGAAGAGGCTCCTGAAAAGGACATTGAGACGTGATAACACTGTCCACGAGCTGAGTCACAGGTGTTCATCACCGTCGTCAGACTGGCGAACATTCTGACGCTTATTCTGAGGCGGAGATTATTCTAGAGGTTGTCTGTGTAAACGTTTGGTAGACCCTTGACTCGATGAAAGCTCGCCGGATGAGACTGCAGAGTTGTGAGAATTGAGAGTCGATTCGAGATCTTCGGTTGGATGGGGTTGTGTCTCCTGGATCGGAGTCTCGGTGTTGGCATCACCCAATCTAGGCTCGGACGTGAGGCTCGACGCCTGCTCGACACTGGTCTCGACCCCAAGTATTGTGCTTTGACGGCCATTTACCCTCGCGTTTGCTTGCTCGATGGCCTGGTCTCTTTGCTCTTTCGCCCAATCCCGAGCATTCCTGTAGGCAGCGGCTCCCTGTCGAAATGTTTCTGGAGAGTCGTTCATGGCAAAGGATCTCAATCGGTGCATGAAATATTCCGGTCTGCCACCAGGACCAGTTGGTGATGCAGCGTGGATGGTGAACAGCTGAAGGTAACCATGGTAGTATATCGATGAAATCGTATGCGCGCTGTTGTCGAAGACTGGCTTCTCATGTCCGAATGATAATAGGCGAATCATGCCCCTCTCCCCTAAAGCTCCATCGTACAAAGCCTGGCTATTCGCAACTCTCTCAGTTCCATCAGGGCCTTTCACAGCTAGAAAGAAATTTGGCACGATAGGGAGGGAATCCTGTTTTGATGGAATGATAGAGTTCCTCAGCTCATCCCGGACGCGTCGGTCCAATCGTTCGGGACGGGCGCCGTAATAGATGTCAGGATTGCCAGGGACAATTGTTCCATCTGTGAGAGGATCCAAATTTGTCCATCGGATTCCGCCGCACACAGATCCAGGGTCGATGATCTTGCCCTCGATAATTGGTATTACCGATGTGGTTACTTGCTTCTCCTTGTGAGCATTGTCGTTGTTTTTAGCAAAATTTTGAAAATCTGCTTCCGAGAAACTCGAGGGTGAAAGAGAGAGTCGTCGTACGCCTAGTCGTTGGTTGATCTGCTCCCAATTACCCGGTCTTTTGGCTGCTTCACCATCTTGAAACAAGAAATTAGCAGGGTAAACCCCCCCATCGGTGAGGTTCTGATCAAAGTTGGGACAGTATGGGCTACTGCTTTTGACAGTTTGTGTGGTTCTCTGGTCGGTAGTCTGATTGTTCTTCTCGGTTGTAGGCTCATTGGTAGTGTGAGTGGTCAATGCGGTGTGAGAAGTGGGCTTGCATGCATGTGTCCCAGTCTCGCTCTGGATCACTGGACGGGGTGGAGGCCTCATGCTCTGTAGACAACGAGGGGAGGTCAGCGTTGATGACGAAAAAGATAGCAGCATACTCACGCCTCTCACATCCGACATATCGGGCCCGCCGTCTCCTGCGAGCCGTTCAAGTTCTCTAAGCTGGTCTCGATCACAATGACGAAGAAAATCGGTAGCGGAAAGAAGTGAAGTCCTTCCCCTCGCAGGACTAGTGGTCGCATCACTAGTGGTCGCGGGATCGAAAAGGTGTCGCGTTCCGTATGGTGAACAAGAACTTGCTGCCAGTTGCGCATTTCTTCTATCTAACTCTTTCAGGGCGTGCTTGTCTAGGTGAATTTTTGACAAATTGTCCCAGAAAGCTGGGGGAAAGAGAGGTCTATCATGATGGATGCGCTTCGGTCGTTTTGAGCGATTTGGACATGTGTCGTCGGGGCGCGAAATCTGTCCTGCATCTCGACCCTTTTGAGGTAGAAATGCTTCGACTGCCGCCATATCGTGCTCTACCAGATATGAGGGCGTCTGCGCGACAACTGTGGCTATGTCTTGTTAAGGGTTGTGAATGTTTGGTTCAAGGTCGCGGGCTCGGCGACATTGCATAAATTTGGCGCGGCGTTCACTTACGGCTCGCGCCGACCCCGCCAAGATGTATGGGTCTTATGTCTTGGCGCTTAGTCATTTTCTGAATGGGTGACACTTGGGTGACACCAGATGGATATTCACCAAAATCCGCATCACCAGCAAACACATCCTAGAGTTTGTTTTCCCTTGTGCAAACTCATCCTTCCAGGCTAGGGCTTTGGCCCCAATTCGCGATCTCCTGCAGAGACTGTGCTGCTACAGTTTTAATCGGTACGCAGAGTTGTTGGCCAAGAAATCGACACACGGCGGTGCAGCAATTTCCGGCGGCCATTCAGGCCAAGACGTCCTACGCATTCCCGGGTATCCTCCCCCACTAGCAAGATCTCCATAGAGCGCTAGTGGAGCAAGAATCCTCCCCCTTCCCTCAGCCTTGCCCCGGGCACCGATGTCATGGCCTCCTACAAGGTCTATATCGCGCGGTTCAAGTCGATGCCCGTCTTCCACGACGCAGTCTACATCGAAGCGGAACAGGGCAAGGGGTGGATTTATCAGGTCATGGGCGGTCACGGCCCCGGATGGCAATACGACGCGGGACAGCGCGACGATATCGAGGGTTCGGGGCAGTTCTACATGAAGTACGAAAAGGGCACCGTGGCACAGGCCGATCTGTCCAAAGTGGACGGCGTTTGTCGCTCGATCCCTGTGCCCCGCAATCAGGAGATAGAGGGAGTCGTCGTGCGAAGGGACTGTCGACACTGGGTGCTCGACGCTCTCGAGCAATTAAAAGAGCACGGTATTTACCAGGAGATGAACGGATCTCGGCGCTGATGCAGTCTTTGTATGGCAGTCATGTTATTGATATCACCTTTCGAGCTTTTGAGCCAGCAAAGCAAACCAGGCGTATTCAATTTGAAGATTGAAATGGAACAACGGAGTATCTTACACATGTCACAAACCAAGTGGTGCTTGGATGTTTCCCCAACCCAGCTACACTCTTCATCTCCGCAAGTTTTCACGCAGAGCCCATCCCCTGTGCAGCCACAGTTGTAATCCAGACGGGCGAGAACACATAGCATATACAGTACTGTCCGGCGGCTACAAGTAAGCATGAATCGAGTAGGATGGCAAGCACTGGACAGGGCTTCCGGCCACGGACAAATTGTCAGCGCGGCCGCAGTCGTGCATGTCTTGGTGATGCCTCTTTAGGTCAACCATTCGTGATGAGTGAACCGAAGGGGAACAATATCGTGGAAAGAATACAAGTAGTGCTATACTCTGGCTGCACGGGAGATCGCGACATTGTGTTCTAATGCCGTAGGCAGTCCTCGTAACCGCCTCATCATCTCCGATGCGCACTCATATCGCCGTAAGTGCTACCTAACACCTTATGTATAAGCCTGACTCTCCTTCTAGGTTTGGCATCTTCAAATGAATGCTGTGGCAGCGTATTAGATAGCGCATGGTGTTTTGGTTGAGCGGCGCAGGGGCAGAGTCGAACCAGGCTTGATCTGCGTTCATCTTCCAGTCTGTGGTCGGGGATACTTTCCATAGATGGAATAATATCAGGCACTAGCTGTTTGATGATTGTATCTTCGCCTGGATCTTGGAGTCTTCGAGATGTTTGTTTCAGCTCTTCAATAATGGCACCATCCATCTCAGGCGAGGCTCGGGAGCGTGACACTATTCTCTGTGCCTTCCGTATCAGCTCTGGCGGAGGATTTTCGCGTTCAACAAAGATGATGCGATAGCGTAATGATTGCCGGTAATCCGTGTCATGCACACTCGCAGTGGTCGTCTCGGACTCCCTGGGCGAGCTTATGGTGCTATTTCCAAGCTGTCCTCAGGGGATGGAATGACAGGGGCAGGTTTGCAGGGTATGCCGGACGTGACTCATGGAGTTCCGTTCTGTCTGGAGGCTTCCCGGGACCAGGAGGAATCGTCTAGCCAGTTTTAAAATGAAAATATCCGTGTCAGGTGTTGTCCTCGACTCTGTATACCGAGTCGAGCTGTGCCGCAGCCGTTCCGCCTCGTGGTTTGGTTCGTCTCTGTCCACAGAACGTCGCCGTTTCCCTGGTTGCATCGGCAATCAAGCATCACTAATGTGTAAGAGACACCGAACGGTTCTTTTGTCCCCCCGGGTTTTCAAATGAGAGTGTATGGCCTTCGAGTTTGACTTTGGCGCTCTGGTGATGTCTCGAGGCTTACCGCTGTTGTTGCTGTCGTTGTCATTATCGGCGTCGCCGCTGTTGGCAGAACGATGCCGCTTGCCTGAGAGTCAATCAGTTATTGAGTTCATTGAAGGATTTCCTACGGCTCGACGAACCAGGCCTGGCCAGCAGTTGGCCAGGTGTCGTGCGACATCGTCTCACTTTGTAACGCCAGCTGCCATGTCGGTTGGCGATGAGGTACGGCACACGCGGCCATTCTGTGATATGACGCAGGAAGAGGAATGGCAGATGTGGGGTTTCGTGGAGATATCGAGAGTGACCAAAGCCGTTTACTCATAGTCGGCGGCGTAGGCTTTGGACATAGGGCGATCACCTAACGTACGAGTCAGCACTGAGACGTCACGTACCTTAATAGCAACTTGCAATAGTGACCCGGTGAGGCTGAACATCGAGATCGTGGAATCTTTTCAAACTGCTCGAGGGAAACCATACCGACTACGTTTAGTATCTGGTCAAGCGAGTGACTAAGTATAGCTATCCGCTGCAAGACAGCACATCCTTCATATGGTGTGTGCACTATACCAGTAATAATCGATCGACATCATCTGGCAGCGTTCACCACAATATATATCCGATTCGTCTATAGTACCGAGTGGTCATCAGGGCTGCTTACTGAGTCAGTGGTATAACGTATTGCCCAGACAGCCTGGAACAGCATCCAGCACGCCGCGGAACGAACCTCTAGAGTTATATTGCGGCCCTTCCATCTATCTATCTATACCAAGCACCTCTGGATCATCCTCCGCTTCCACCCCGTCGGGATCAAGCAGACGAAGCTGAACATCAGCGGTATCTTTAGCTTCGTCGTGCTTCCTCCTCTTCGTCTTCTTGAGAATCCACGCCTTCAACCGCGGCCGAACTCTCTTACACGCAAAGACGCACAGTGCAACAGACACGGCCACGACAAGCACTACCAACACGACGACAACCCACGGGTTGATCCCCTTCAGGCAGCACCCGTACATGCCCATGTACCAGTGCACGAGGGTCTTGATGAGGTTGGGCTTCTCGCCCACGTCGGGCACCAGGCCTTTACGCACCAGGTGCTTGAACTTGGGTCCGTTGGGGCCGCTGTTGAATTTCTTCAGGCCAAAATACGGGACCGTCTCTTGTCGCGGGTCCGTGTCCGGGTATTGCTTGTCGCCCCAGTTGCCGTTGAAGTTGAGCCAGTCGGTCGGGTCGGCGCCGGCGGGGTCTGCGGCGGTGAAGATTCCCCGTCCGCCTGTCTGAGGGTCGTAGCGGTAAAAATATGCTCGTTTGATGGGATCCCACATCCGGCCCTTGTCTGCGACGTCGATGAGGGCTTCGTCGTGGACATGGCTCCCCGCCGAGGGATAGTTTGCGTGGGATCCGCGCGCGCTGAACACGACGGGTCGCTCCCCCTGCTTCGAAAGGCACGCTTCGTCTTCCCACGCGCAGCTCTCGCCGCTGGTGTGGTGGCTGAAGTATATCCCCGTCGGCTTCCCGTTCTGGAATCGGACCATGTTGTGTTCCCAGTCGCCCAGGTGATTTCCATAGTGATCACCCGGCCTACTGTCCGGGAACAACCTGTTCAGCGGCGGAAGGACCTGCGAGATATCCGCCCCTTCGTTCCACGAGTAGAAGTAGAAGTAGAAAGCGTCCAAGACTAGTACTTCTTGCTGACCCTGCTGGGGGTCGACGTGTTTTCCCTCCTTCGTCGTCTTCTCCACCACGACAACCGCACACGCTGTAGAATTGGCAAGGGCACCCGTCGCCGCATCCGGTGTCTCGCCGAGCACCCAGTCCGGGAAGGTCGACACGTCGTCCACCGCCGTCAAGAAGACGTCGGTCCCATCTTTGCCGTAGGCGTTCAACAGCGACAGATTCTCGAGGCTTGCCAGCGGTGTCGCCTCGGTGATTGGTTCAAAGCCGATCCTCGGGGACGTGTGCAAGATATGCGTCAAGATATCACTTGGCATGTACGGGTCGTCGGAGTGAAGCCAGACGATTGGGGCTGAAGAAGAGAGCTGGTTAGCCAATGCAAAATATTCTCTTCGCTAGCAAGGTTATACGATCGCTTCAATCTCGCCGGGTGACCTCAGGCGACCGACCGACAGTGTCACAACGGGAAACGTTGTTGGCCTTGCTTTCTTTTCTTCGGACACAAACTCACCGTAGTCCAAAACATATTGCGGAACCGTGTATGCGGCGACGAGCTGGAGAAGAAGCGTGCCAAAGAGACCCGTAGAGAGAATCAGATGGTCATATTGTCGGTGGCGCGAGTTCAATGCCCCGCTCATAACGAAGCTGCTTGGCGCCCCCTCCCTTCCGCGTTCTCTCTGTCGGCTCCAACTTTGTTCCTTAGGCTCAAAGCAATATCTGCATGTTCTTTCCTCACCAATTATGGATACAAATAGGCGGAAGAGGATAAGTTGGGTCGGGCTGATGAGAAATGTTGCCAGTCAGCAAGACAATGCGAAACGCGCTAAGAGCCGAAAAGTGCCGAAGTCCCTCAAATGTGATTGGCTGGATTGGCTCTCAGCCTTGTACTCTTTTCTGTGACGAGGCTGACACTTTTTCTTGGACAGTCTGGTCATGGACTCTCTTTTTAAGACCAATGCCGAGTCAATTGTGAAGAACAAAGAGAATGGAATGGTCCTCGGGTACACGATGTATCTGTTCCCAACATCTTATCGCCTGATTGTCTACAGACTACCAGTCAATCCTCCTTTGCGCCGCCACCCCGATTTCTCGTCCAGCCCGCACATTTCCAGTCCCAAACAAGGGCCCGACCGTCTTCTGGGGCCGCAGCCCTTTATCGTACCCGAGCCTCTTGTCAAGTCGGGCAAAGGGACTCGGTGCTTCATCCTGCTTGACCATCCACTTGCTTGTTCCAAGCACGTTGTCCATCTCCTGCACCGGCGGCAGCTTGAGGTACACCCAACCGTCATCCCGCTCCTCAGCCGGGAACGTGGCGATGGACAAACTGTTGTCGTTGGAGCACGAGCCGGCGCCCGCATCCTTCTTACCAAATTCAATCTCACCGTTCAGCTGGAAATTCCGCTTGTGGTACGGGCAGCTGACGTAGAGTTTGCTGTCTTTGCAGCCGGGCGAGGTGATTTCACCCACGAGGCCGTCCGAGAGTCCAAAGGTTCGGCGGTGCGGGCACATTTGCTGGCTGGCGTAGTATTTGCCCTTTAGTTTGAAGATGGCGAGTTGCGTGTCGCCCCGTATAACGGTTTGTGACGAGCCAGTGTCCAGGTCTTGGAACTTGTTCGCCTCGACAATGGGTTGCCACGTAAGACTGGACCACCGGGTCCCCTTGAAGTCTTCGTCTACCGAGTCCCTGCTCCAATACGCGGGCCTGAACTGCCCTCTCTCCTCGACCTTTTCCACAGCAGGTTCCCTGTTATCTGCCGTGTTTGCAAATTGCTGAAACGCTCTCCGCTTCTCCGGGTCGTTCAGTACTGCCGTCCATTCGCAAAAGAATGTACCAACAAGCTCTTGCATTTGTTTCTCGAGTTCCGCACAGATGCCGAGCTTGTCCTCTAGAATAACCTCGCGCAGATACTGGATACCACCAGGCAGGCTTTCTACCCACCGAGCCGTTCTCTGAAGCCTGTCGGCTGTTCGAATGTAGAACATCAAGTAACGGTCGAGGATGGGGATGACGTCGTCTGGGGGGACGTCTTTGGCCAGGATTTCCGAGTGTCTCGGCGTCGCGCCGCCATTACCTCCCACGAAGATGTTGAAGCCTTTTTCTGTGGCAATGCACCCGAAATCTTTGTTTTGGGCTTCTGCACATTCTCGGACGCATCCGGAAACGCCACCTTTGATCTTGTGTGGTGCTCGAATCGACTTGTACCTCTCCTCCAGCCGGATAGCAAGACCGACCGAGTCTCCGATGCCGAAGCGGCACCAAGTGGTACCTACACACGACTTGACCGTGCGGAGAGATTTGGCATAGGCGTGGCCGGATTCGAGTCCACCTGCCACAAGCTCCGACCAGATATCAAGGAGATCGTGCTTCTTTGCACCGAACATGTCAATGCGTTGGCCACCAGTGATTTTGGTATAGAGGCCGTATTTCTTCGCAACTTGGCCGATGACGATGAGTTTGTCAGGGCTGATCTCACCACCAGCAACACGGGGTATGACGGAGAACGTTCCATTGCGCTGAATATTCCCAAGGTACTTGTCGTTGGTATCCTGCAGTCCGTGAAGTGGCTTCTCCATGACGTGCTTGTTGAACATGCTGGAGAGTATCGACGCAACGGCTGGCTTGCACACTTCACATCCGAGGCTGTTTGGGTTGGTGCCGCTGGATCTCATGACCGCGCCAAAGTCTTTCAGTTTCTTGACGTAGACAATGTTGTAGAGGTCAGCCCGTGAGTATCTGAAGTGAGGACAAATATGGTTCAGAACTTCTTGACCCATGTCTTTCATCGCCTTGTTGAATATAGACTGAACTAGAGGCATGCACCCACCGCAGCCTGTGCCCGCCTTGGTGCAAGACTTGACGTCGCCAATCGACTTGCAGGAGCCGTCCTTGACCACGCTCGCGACGTCGCCTTTGCTGACGTTGTGGCAAGAACAGATTTGTGTGTCGTCTGACAGGTCGTCGCCATTTTCTTCGCCATCCTTTGATGCTCCGATGATGAATTGAGATGGAGGCACCTCCAATTGCTTTTTGTTCTTGACCATCGGCACCAGTTTGACATAGTCCCTCGTGTCGCCGATCATCATACCACCAAGGAGATATTTGCCATCCACGGTGAACAAATATTTCTTGTATACAGCCGCAAATGGGTCTCTGTAGGTGATCGCTTTAACGGCCGGAGGTATAGACCCATCTGTGAGGTGCTTGTCCGCGGCTCTCTTCTCCTGCCGCTTCACGTGCCTCTTCGGAAGATCCTTCGGTCCATCTCTGTCGGCAAAGAAATCCCCGAAGCTGGCGACTTCGACACCCAACAACTTCAGCTTTGTGCTCAAATCTGGCCGTTTGAAGGTCCGAGGGCTGTGGAACTTGGCTTGGGTGAGATTGAATGATAGGACATCGGCTTGTTCGATCCCTGGTGCGATAAGACCAAACGTCTGCTCTCCCCAGCTTGCACATTCGCCAATTGCGTATATGCTTGGGTCGCTCGTCCTGAGATCGTCATCGACCACGACACCACCTCCTCGGTCGGAGCACTTCAAACCCGCAGCCCTGGCCAACTCGTCTCTCGCCTTGATGCCGATGGCGAACATGATGCAGGAACACTCCATTTCCTCGCCGTCCTCGAAGACAACACCCCTCACAGCGTTGTCCTCGTTGGTCAAGATTCTTCCAACCCTCTTGCCAAGCATAACGTCGAGTCCGAGATTGCGGACGAGCTCGACGACCATGGCACCAGCATCTCCATCGAGCTGCCGCGACAGGACCCATCTGTTTCTTTCAATGAGTTTGACCTGCTTGAATTCCTCCAGGTCCATCATGGCTTTGGCTGCTTCGAGACCTAGGAGTCCGCCACCCACGACGCAGCCTGTTGTATCCTTGACAGTCGTCGCGAAGGCGATGAGCTTCTGAAGATCGTCAATGGTTCTGTATACAAACACTCCATTGGCATCATGGCCGGGGGTATGCCGTGGGAGGATGGCATCGGACCCCGTTGCCAGAACAAGGGTGTCGTAAGGTATCGTATCACCTGAAGCTGTTACCACAACTTTCTGCTCCGGCTTGATTTCGGTCACGAGAGTGTTCAGATGGTAGCCGAAAGAGTCTGTTGCGTGGGTCTTATACCAAGACTCCGGGTTGAGGTAAAGCGACTCGACTCGTCTGTGCTGAAAGAAGCTGGTCAATCCGACGCGGTTGTAGGCGAGATGAGGTTCCTCGCCAATGACCACGATGTTGTATTCTTTCCTCTTGGCATCGAGTTTGAGGAGCTTCTCTCTGTCAAGCGGCCATTAGCTGGATGCTCTGATCTGGTTCCCAGGTTCGTCGTATCCTGGACCAACGCCGTCTGTGAACTTACACAAAGGCTATGCCGACCATTCCCAGACCGACAACCACCACCTTCTTCCTTTGACCTGAGGTCGGCTTTCCATCACCGTGGAATTCCACCTGTTCCGGGTAGCGGTTGATAGCCATATCAGGCGACGTTGTTGGCCATGACATGTTGTCCACTTCTCTTCAGCCTGCTCGGTTGATACCCTTCGGATAATGCACAACTGCGAGTAAGTCAACGCGGTCGCATTTTTCAGGATACAAATGCTCTGCTTCAAGTAAGAATGTCACATCAGGTAATAGAAGAATGTCAGAGAAAAGAAAGAAACTCGTCCACAAGCCGACCTGATCTCAGCTTGCCATGTTCCCAGATCGGTGACGCGACGCCGCAACCCACAGAGACCACGATCTCCGCGGGGGCCTTGGGTAATATTCACTGGGAGCTGGGAGGGTGGAAACGTCAGCCTATCAGCGAGACTTGGGGACGTAGATCCCAGGCAAGGAACTGCTGCTCCCAGTCCCAATTGGAGTGTTCTGCAACAGCCAATGGCGAATTATCACATTGTCATTTTCTATCGTCATTGAGCCGTCCGCACAAGCACGGACAGGAGCGACTGCGAGACCGCGAACAGAGATGTTGACCATGGCTTTCTCCATGGTCCTTGGAGATTTGACGAGAGGTGGTGGAGCGTGAGAGATAAGAAGACCGGGGCTGGAGAAGGGGAGAAAAGTCGAGACTTGAGTGGTTGTGAGACGTTGCGATAACATGCTGACTAGCATGTCTTGATTAATACATTGGCGCTGTCACGGTCAGTAAAAATTACCGTAATGTAATGGTATGATAGAAACACCTCGAAGATATTTCCCATCACGTGAGATTGTCATGTCCGCTCAGTGTCTCTCCATGCTGGTTATTTATCTTCTTAGAATCTGCCCGTGCTCTCAGAATTTATCTTGAACATGCGGAGTACGACCTGGTAGATGGCCTAGAATCACCTATGGGAGTGCAGCCTGCCCTGCGCAATGACATTGTCCTGCCAATCCTGATCGGTGACAACGCAAACTTTTAAAAGACCATCACTTGGTCATCACGCCAACCCTGCTCCAGCAGCGCTTCACGCATGGTCTTCTCCATCGCCTCTGGACCACATATGAGTATCAGCGTTCCATCTGTTCTGGTAGAGTGATCGAGAACCAACTGGCCGGTGATGCGTCCTCTCAAGCCCGTCCAGTCTCTGGGCGGGTTGGTAAGCGTATGCAGGACTCTACATCTGTGCTCATTCCCCATCAGCAAAGCGTCGAGCTCTTTTCGGCACAAAATATCCTCGAAAAACCGATTCCCGTCAAAGATGGTGCACTGCGTCTTGTCCTCGGGGTCTCGAACGATGGCCCGGAAGACTTGATAGATGGGCGTGATTCCACTTCCTCCACAGATCATGATGAACGAGTCGACAATCCTCTCCTGCTCGTATACGAGACATTTGCCACGGCCAACGTACTCGAACTTGCCGATCGGTCCCTTCATCTCGACGAAATGTCCAATGGGCAGAGCATCCATCGCCAGGGACATCTGGCCACCCGCGCGGCCTGTATTTGCAAAGTACACTTTAACGAGTACCTCCACGAAACCCTGGTCGTTGATATCCGAGATGGGAGTATAACTGCGTATGATGGCTTCGCGGGTGACGGGGTCTCGGAGCCTCACCATGAGATGTTGACCGACGGGTAAGCCGAGGCGTTGCTCTGGATGCTCCAATGTGTAAGTAAAGATACGAGTATCCCCAGAAACAACTCGCTTGCTGCGGAGGATAGCCTTCTTCCATGCTTTGGCATTCAGGAAGACATCGGCAGGTTTAGCAGACTGCTCGACCTCAATCTCGCCCGCCATCAAAGCAGCTTTGGCGGCGTCATCAAGTGAGCCGACATGATACTTGGGCATCATAGCCTTGGCTGTTTCGCTGTGGATTGCGAGAAACTCCTCGGTACTGTCTGATCCCGCCGCCGAGATGATACTTTGTGCTCCACCTGGGTGCTCCTTCAGGAATGCCGTGCCGTCATACACTTCGCCCTTTACCACGAACCAGGGCTGTTGCTCGGTGCCATGTTTCTGAAGCTCGTCGATGGTGACAGGGTTCTTAAGACCTTCCTTGACCATAGAGATTTCCTTGGCCTGTTCTTCGACGGAGATCGTTGGTTCTTCACCGTCAAGTCTCTCCCCCCAAAAGCCGTTGGCCAAGTTCCCCCCGGACTTCTTGACCCTTTCCATCCAGCCGCCAGGCATTAGTGCAGGCTGGGTCGGGTGTTCGAAGAGGAGGTGCTCGCCATCTAGGGTGATCGTGACACGGAACCACGGGTTATTCATCATCCCAAGAACAGACCAGTACATGTCGCGTGGTTGAACATTCATGCTTTCGTCCATTGAACGCACGAGGATGTCTTTTGCTCTGGCGAGTTCGTCAGTGAGTAGACTGATCGACCAGAAACACCAGCAAAAGCACGTTTCGCGCCACGACATGTCAAGCCGGCCCCCAAACAGATCTTTCTCCACGCGTCGGTAACGGTCCTCGACGTAGTCAATTTCTGCCAGCCGCCACGTTTTGCCTTTGTCCAGTGAGATCTCAACCCGTGTGATGCGGCGGCCACCTCCACTATAGGCATATCCTTTGGCTCTGTAGGTGTGAGGGACTCGGTTCAGGCACAGCCGCTCCTCGTGCTGGGGGAAACAGATGACAGAGTTGGGACTAAGGTCGTAGATGGCATACCGTTCATCCATCCACCAATTCGTATTGCTTGCCGCCTCTTCAGGAGAAATCATGGTCGGCAGGACCCGGTTGTCGTAGATGTGATACCAGTTGTCACTTGGTGCATCTGTGACAATCAGCTTCTTCAGCCATTTGACAGACCGACCTCCGATCTGGCCGGGGATCACTGCACGCAAAGGCTTGCCGTGATCCGGTCGGAGTGTCTCGCCGTTCATCTTGTAAGCGAGCATGAAGCCGCGATTGGCGTCCAAGGCCCAGTTCAACTTGACAGATGTGCCATAGAATCCATTGGGAAGTCTGTCGGCGCCTTCCATACAGACATACCTAGCATTCCGCATGGGCCTCGCTCTTCTGATGACATCGGACATGACGACGCCGGTGAAGAGAGCCGTCGAGAGTCCAGCGGCGCCCCAAGAGAACCCTTTGCTCTTTCGGACCATGTTCTGTTCCTTTCTTCGATTCCCAGCACACACGAGGGTGATTGGATACGTCACTTGCTCGTATTCGGTCATCAACTCTTTCAGTGATATTGTCATCGGTTTGTCCACCAGCCCTTCCACTGTAAATTGCCAGTCAATAATATCTTCGTCCTTGACCTGCGGTACAGCGCCATGGTTCCTGACATAAAACAGTTCCGGACTTGTCAGGAAACCTTCGCTGAATAGTTCTGTGAGGGGTGCTTCGACATTGAATGGGTGGACTCCGGTCAGTCTGATCAGTCTCGGGTCACGCGGTACATGGCTATCCGGTGTCTTCAAGTCGAGGTCCAGGACTTTGGTAGGGGCAACGGTCGGAGGTGGAAGTGGTATATCTAGTTTTCCGCCGTCCAGCTCTGACATGCTACCGTTGGTTAATGGCGGCGAAGGTGGCAGAACATCTTTGACGAGCCGAATGTCTGCTTCTTCGATCCGTTCGGGGACGCCCTGGCTGTCTGTATTTAGTTCTTCCATCTCGGCATCGAGCGAGAGGATGACGATGGAGGAGCTCCGACGAATATCTGGCTCTCTCGTGGTCTGTAAGAATTGTGACTCTAGCGAGACATTGGAAAGGATGGGAAAAGGGCCTCAGGATGGTCCAAGGCACGATGGCCATCGGTTTAGGTTGTACGAGGGCATCATAAGACAACCATGAGCTGGCGAGGCCCCTCCCCAGGGTCCTGCGTCAGCAGTGGGATTTCTTTCTTCTAATTCCATTATTGAATCGCCACACCTGTTCGAAATCTAGAAGGAAGAATAGCAAAGCAATCTGTGTAGAGCGAGCCTGCAAGAAATGAAGCGAGGAAGATCCGCGGAACGATCGCGGGATCAACGTGTGATGTTATTGCGAGGAGATGCTGTGCCTTCCGCTTATCTATCGTACCTTTCCTCATAAGGTTAGACTATTTTGGGCGGTAATGACCTTACCTAGATCCCAAATTTGTCAGACAGAATCATCGGACAGCACCGCAGCCTTTGTTCATGTTTCACGTGATGCAGTGGCCTAAAGAAGCCTAGTGCACCGACCCCTCCAACTGCGCCGTTCATGTTGGGACTTTGAACCAGCATCCCTGCGTGTAGGCGAGAATGCCAGCGAGAGATGAAGTCGTCTCTATCAGGCTCAAAGAGATGTTCTTCATCCTCCTCCGTGGAGCTTGAATCGCGAAGCCGCATTGACGCATCAGTAATGTCCAGACGTGCCGACTTATCACCTCTCCAGTTTCGTTATTGACACTGGACAGTGTGCATGTACTCAATGTGCCCGATTTGGTATCTTCTGCTCACACAGTCCTGACAGTTCATTTCCATCGAACCACCGTTTCTTCTATTTCCTTAGGTGCTACTTATTGTCCTGGCTCGGCCGTCCTCTAACTTCCGAAGTTTGTCCCCACATTACAGCGGCTGCGAAAGGGAAGTCCGTATCTCCTCCTTGATTACATTGACGAGAATAGAGGGGGCGCTGTCAAAACCCTGGTAAACAAGGCAGACGGACCCTCACCTCCGAAGGAGGTTGTTGGGCTTGCGACGAGTATGTTAGGAATGGCGCAGGTTCCGTTCCCTCGCATTGAAACTTATTGCAACTCCAGTACGCTCAGCACAGACATCAATTTTGAGCAATCTGCTTGATCTGGGCTGCCATTGAGATCTTTAGGCCGGGAGTCTGTGTAGGCCCTCAACAACTTCGAAAGACCGCAAACTCGATGAGTAAAAACACGCCTCTCTCGCCCGTTTCTTTACCCTACGACTCTTTCCGTTGTCAGTTCGTGCTGTATTTGGGCCCTGGCAAGGAAACAAGCCTTGACATGGGCTTCGCAGACTGATTGTAAGTCGAGAGAACCGTACCTTTTGCTCAAACCTCGTAAGTTGTGTGGAACACCATGCGCCTTGCCCAAGAGAGTTGCCAACACACCAATACGTTGATTCGCTTATTCGAGGTACACATTCGATTCCCCAGCCCAAAGGCTGGCTGCACTGGCTGCAACCGTCCGACTAGTTCCTTGGTCCAGCATCACGAGCACCTACTCTTCTCAACTAGGTAATTAATTCCCTCGGACGGAATAATGACACTCCATTTGTTGGCGCTTGGATGTAGAACTCGAAATCAAAAGAGACAAATTCCTGGCCTGGGTTTATTCAAAATTCCAAGAAATACGTCACGCATTCATTCTCAGATGATTAAGAGTGATTCAGTTTTTGTTGTCAGGATCAAAAGATTGTTTTTTACATTAGAGGCTGCTCTGTTGCAACAAACGCCTCAGAAAGCAGAATTGTCATGTCGAGGACATGTTGTCATAACCTCGTACTTGGATAAATCGTGAGGGATAATGTCGAGGTTGACACTTTCCTCTGTCCCCCAACAAAAAAGGATGTCAAAGTACTCGGTGGAACCGCGTCCGACATTGGCAGTAGCATTGGCAGAGCTTGTCAACCTTGCCGCAAGACTTGGTTGGCCTGATATGCGTGATGTGAGAGTACGAGGTACTCCACGTGGATTACGGATGCATCTGTCCGACGGGGCAAGCTACGGGGTTGGCGGACTTCTTTTTGCTTACTTGAAGGAAAAGGGCGACGAGGTAGCAAGGGGGGGCCAGGGAGGCTGGGAGTGTAGGGTCTTTGCCACCATCGCATTACTGAGTTGGCTGGCTTGTTGTCTGAATGGTGCTAGTGTCGTTGAAAGACTTCTCCGATCAGCGCATGGTGCGCTGTGCTCGAGGTGGTTGGTCCGCCTTGCATTCGTAGGTTGGTTAGGCAGCCAGCGACCTTCAAGCGAGGCAGGCTCATCCAGACCATCCACAAACCAGCCAACTTGCCTGACTTGTCCTAGAAGAGAAAGTTCTCCGACTCTGTCGATTTGGCTGCTCGCCTTGGCACACGTGACCACGATTACTAGCCCCCACCCTGGAAATTTTTGCGGGCAGTTGATTCACCGAAACTTTTTCTGTACATTGTACGCAGAGCGAGTGAGTGAGCGACTCGGTTGGCCTAACGATACAGCACAACTGCTACTGCTCCTGCTCTTGCACCAACACCTTTGTTTCCAACGAGAACAAATCCACCATGCCTCAGAACGAGTACATCGAACGCTGGCAGAAACAGCACGGCAAGCGGCTCGACCACGATGAGCGAGTACGAAAGCGAGAGGCCCGTGAAGGGCACGCCATGTCCGAGAAGGCGCAGAACCTGCGCGGCCTGCGAGCGAAGTTGCACCAGAAGAAGCGACACGCGGAGAAGATACAGATGAGAAAGGCTATCAAGGCGCAGGAGGAGCGAGACGTCAAGTCGGCTGCACCGAACGAACCCTCATCGACGCCCCTGCCCGGTTACCTGCTCGACCGATCCCAAGCCAACCAGGCCAAAGCACTCTCCAGCGCGATCAAGAACAAACGGGCCGAGAAGGCGGCCAAGTTCTCGGTGCCGCTGCCCAAGGTCAAGGGCATCAGCGAGGAGGAGATGTTCAAGGTGGTCAAGACGGGAAAGAAGACGGCCAAGAAGAGCTGGAAGAGAATGATCACGCAGCCGACCTTTGTCGGGCCCGATTTCACCAGACGGCCCGTCAAATACGAGCGCTTCATTCGCCCCATGGGTCTCCGGTACAAAAAGGCCAATGTCACACATCCTGAGTTGGGCGTCACGGTGCAGTTACCCATAATCAGCGTCAAGAAGAACCCACAAAATCCACTCTACACGCAGTTGGGTGTGCTGACCAAGGGCACTGTTATTGAGGTCAATGTGTCGGAGCTGGGACTGGTCACAACCGGTGGGAAAGTGGTGTGGGGGAAGTACGCGCAGGTAACGAACGATCCTAGCCGTGACGGATGTTTGAATGCAGTTCTTTTGGTCTGAAAAGTACGGATGCCATGCGTTCAACATGATCAGATGGATGGAAAGGGCGAATCACCCACCCATGTGTCCTACGTTCCTCCAGCGGCTCTTCATCATTCACAGCTCCTCGGCGAAAATGGCATGGTCCGAATACCCCATTGCTTTGACGGCGATTTTGGCGCTCTGGAGCAACCTCCCCTTGAGACTCAGACTCTGTCCGGGTTTCTCGACTAACGAAAATAACGACGGCCCGAAACGATCAGCGATGTGTTCTCGAAGTCAGGCTGCAGGGGGTCACAACAAAAGAGAAGGATGAAGCAGACTCACAAACATTGGTGATTTTGGCCATGACACCATAAGTTGCCTTGAACTCCAACGGCTTGAGCGCCCTCCAGATCTTGAGCACCTCTTCCGGCGGCAGGGGGATAAAGTTGGGAATGCTCCAGAGGAACTGGTACGAGATGGTATCACTCCGCTTGCCCGGGTCGGGATTGTGGCTCGACTGCACCGCGAAGATGGTGTCTGCGACGAAGAGCGTCGGGACGGGCGTGTTTGGCGGGAGCGAGTGCAGGACCTGGCTGCCGGGGAAGTGGCCTCCGCAGATGACCGACGTGAGGCCCGGGAGGAGCTCCGTGCTGGGTTCTGTTAAAAGTTTTAGAGTTGCCGACGGCGTGTCTTTTCTGTTGGCCCAGACCGAGTCGACCTCGGTCATGTACACGGGGCAATTGAATGTAGACGACCAGTCGGCCCAGGTTCTGAGGGATTTGCGGAGGCGTTGTCAGCATTGAAGAATACCACAGGACGACCCTCAAGCCTGGTAGAGAGACCCGAGACTTGACAGGTTAAGGTCTGTCTTACGTATAAAAATGCGGATGTGAAATGACGATGAATTTCAACCCGCCCAGCTCGGTAATCTGCCAGGCTTTATGCATCAACCTTCAATCCATATCTGTTTCTTTATGTTCCTCGAGCAGTGACCAGGTAATGAACGTACGAACGTACCTTGTCCACGGTATCCTGGTCCAAATACGCCACCAAGTCCCAGAGGACATTGCCGTTGGGTGTCCTGATCAGGCGCGCTCCCTGGCCGATTCCGAACTATCACACAGCCCGTGCTCGGTCAATACATGGTAGTAGGAGAGGTACGGGATGATATATACCCGGATAAATATCCATATACCCAAGTAGATACCCAGGCAGATACCAAGGTAGACAGATACAGAGGTACAGACATACGTCTGTCCGTCCGTGTGTATGTATGTAGATAGGGTGGAGAAACGTACCTTTGGTTCGGTGTGGATCTCGACGACGGTATCGTTGTGGTCGCACACCTCAAAGACGTTCGTGTAGGGTCCCTCTTTGAGCTTGCGCAGTGTCGTGAACGCTTGGCCTGAAGGGGGAACGAATTGTCTGGGGTCCTATGGAGAGGCGGTTATGATCGTGAATGGGTGTTCATGGCCACAGAGTCTCAAGGGTATGAGAGCGAGCGACGGATGTACATGGCCCAAGGCTGGCTGTTCTGAATAAGAAACACAACAGACAACCCCTTCTCCCTCTCCCTCTTCGGGGGTGGTACAAATCGCAGAAAGGGAACAGGCAGACACGACAGGACTCAATCAGACAGTGGCAGTGCCAGGGTCAAAGCCAATGCCCAGGGCCAGGGCAGGGCCAGGGCCAGACCTGGGCGTCACACATACCTCGCAGATCCGACACTCATTCTTATCCCTACTCGCGTCTTTGTCCACGTCGTACTGCGCGCCGCACGCACAGCAGATCAGCAGGTCGTCTGACGTGCTGAGTTTTGGGCCTGCGCCTGCACCAGCGAAACCAGCCGCCATGGCTTAGAGTTGGAGTTGAAGTTGTATATCAAACAAAGGACTCGCTTGGACACGATTTCTCGGTGGCTGACTGGTTGACAGACAGACCGACAGACAGACTGATTGATGGATGGGCTTGAAAGGTAGAGTGAGTATTCTTGTTCTTTATCTGGTAGACGCCCTTTCGTGTTGTATCAATCAAAGACTCTCTGTCTGGATGAAGATATGACCTGGAGGATGTGATGGTGACGGACTTGTCCGTCTTATTCCTACAAGTCCAAGACCGGATCGAGTTACGTGACCCAGCGAGCCCAGACACCCAGACACTGACAAAGGATGGAATGCAATCCACCACATGCTCTTTCTGATATCTGAGGCTCGTACCAGGTAGAAGCGTAGTAATCTCTAGCCTTCTTGACCGTCTTGTGAGATTCCACCTGCTCATGTTTACCCGTCTTGTACTCGACAAATCTAGACAACCATAACTATCTATCATCTGATCGTGTCGCGTGATTCCTACATGTACAGGCTCGCAGTAAACACCACGTCTCGTCTGATCAACTCCCGCGCCTTGTCCATCTTCGCATACAGTGAGGGGTCACCAATCAGCCTCGCCGCGCTCATCACTTCCCGACACGTCTCATCTAGCCTGGTGATGACCCTGACAATGGTGCCTTCCATCACGTCCGTCAAGTCGGTGATGCGGTTGAACGACATCCCCCTGGCCCATTCGTAGACGACTTCGACCAACCCAAACCGCTGTCTCGAGACGAAATCGTTGGCGTCGTCGGATGAGAGAATCACTTGGTGCAAGATCTGGTGGTGGTTGACCCGTTCGGAGATCTCGATGATGGCCTCCTTGCCACGTTCGAGGTTCCCATTAAGCTGTGGTTCGCTTTCCGTCTTCTCCTGAAAGACAAAGGACGAAAGGAGGGCTACAATTTCTTCGGGCTCGAACCTGTGATGTGCGTTAGTCTGGTTGCGCTTGACCCGACTCCCTTTTCCCCGTCACTTACGATGCCAGCACGTTCTCCAGGATCAGCTCAGTGATGACAAGCTCGTCTCCCGAGTGGATCTCGCAGGCCACTTTGCCCTTCAGCTGGACACGAGACTGTTCGTCGATGAAGCCGAGGTCCTTCAACACTGCAGTTCTCTGCTGGTAGTCCGGCAACAAGGACAAATTCTGGTCAGACATCAGCATTTTCAGGGATTGGATATTCTCTCGAATCAGCCATTCGTCGTGCTGCATGCCGTAGTGCTTCAAGAACTGGTTGCAATGCAGACATTGGCTGTTCTCAAAGATTCGCGCAGCCTCGTTCCTCTTGATTAGAATGTCGCGGATGTGCAATTCATGCGCCTTGCTCCATTCCAGCTCATCCCACGCCGTTGAGATCCAGGATGAATAGACGTTGACAAATTCTTCTTCGACAAATTTCCGTTGCGCCTCATCGGTCTGTAGCAGCGTCCGCAGATCGACCTGTTGGGTCCGATAAATGTAAGTATTACCTCTTTTTATCCTGATAAACCTGCTGGGGCCTCTGACCTTGACAACCGTCTGGGTTACACATTCCACATCGTCCAGTCCAACCTGGGTAATCCGCCATTTGACCTGGGAAGCATTTGCGGGTAGAGCAGAGAACATCATGCGTACACGCGGGAGGTACGGAAGCAGATCTTGCGTCGACCGCTTTGCGTCAACGTGGGAGATTTCGAGAACTTTGATGCCTCGATTCGGCCCGGCGCGCACTCCGTCCTCCAAAAGCACTCCGACTGTGCGAATGCCATCCTACACACGGTACTTAGTCGATCCCAACAGAAAGAACGGAACAGAGCCTTACTTGTTTGAACACTATCAGTCTCCTCGCAGTCCAAAGCCGCCGTCCTACCGGAGACGACAGCAAGCTGATGTGGAGTTCTTTGGTTAGCCGTTCGAATTGCATGGCTGCTTCATGGCAGGCATCCGCGTCGATGTCGCATACATTGCAAGGTTCTCGCTTGATCTTGTCCAGATTCGCCTGGGACAACGCGACTTGCTCCTCGTGTTGAGGCAAGAGTGCCTGTGTAGCATTTTCAGAGAAGCTGCGCTTGATCATCTCCTCAATTTTCAATGCCTCGACTCGCATGAGGTTCAGAATCATATTGTAATGCAGTCTAAACTGGCTGCGCAGCTTTGTAGCAGGACCCGTGATCATCTGGGTCAGTTCGGAGGCTGAGGGTGCCTCGGTTTTACCTGGCGTCACGATAATGACTGTCCCTACCGTGTCAAGACCTCGACGTCCAGCGCGACCAGCCATTTGAGTGTACTCTCCTGGGAGCAGATTTCGGAATTCACGGCCGTCATGCTTGCGGTACCCCGAGAAGACGACTGTTCGGGTAGGAAGATTGAGGCCCATTGCAAAGGTTTCCGTTGCGAATAGCACCTTCACCAAAGTTCTTGCGAAAAGAATCTCAACGATTTCTTTCACAATCGGCAGCAGACCTCCGTGATGGACAGCGATCCCGCGACCCAGCATTTCTCGTAGGCGTCTGATTTGCGGCAACACCCGATCCTCCGGTCTGAGTCTAGCAATTGACCTCTCGATGATCATGTGGATGGCACTCTTCTCTGCCGCGGTGCAAAAGTCTTGATTGGAGAGGGAATCAGCGTTCTCTTCGCATCTTTTCTTCGAGAACACAAAGATGCAGGCCGGCAGCAGATTCTCTTTTCGCAGAAACTGGACGAGATGCACCCAGATGTTTCTGTCTTGAGCAGCCGTCGTTCTCCCACCGCCACGTCCTGTTCGCGCAATATTACCTTGACCTCTGATCGGCACAGCACCGCGACCTCGCTGCTGTGCACCACCTCTTTGGTTCGAGCCACCGCGCTGAGGCTGAACCCGCTCACCTCCGCGTTGTCCAGGGGCTTGTCCTCCACGAGCAGGCGCTTGGGCTTCAATCGCTTTCTGCTCTTTGATTTTATCCAGGCCCGACAAGATGTCGTTGGCATCTTTCCATCCTTTCTGAATGAAGCGCTTCTCCGAATCCACAATCTTGTGTATCCCCTTGCCCGCCCACAGATAATGCTCCAAGGGGACTGGTCTCTTGGGTGTGGAGATGACATAGATGTCCTTTTTCTTGGTACGTCCAACCCACGACGCGAATTCGTAGGTGTTGGGGACGGTGGCTGAAAGGAGAATCAGGGTGACATGATCAGGCAACATGATAATGACTTCTTCCCAAACAACTCCTCGCTCGAGGTCATTGACATAGTGTACTTCATCAAAGATGACGAACTCTACATCTCGAATGAGGTCAGCACCACGATAGAGCATGCTTCGTAAGATTTCAGTCGTCATGATGAGACAGCTTGCTTCCGGATTGATTTGGACATCGCCGGTCAAAATGCCTACATCGTCAAAGACGTTCTTGAAATCACGAAACTTTTGATTAGACAGGGCTTTGATGGGAGAGGTGTAGATGGCCTTGGTCATATGTTTCGCAGCCAGGGCGATGGCATATTCGGCAACGACAGTCTTGCCTGCCGAGGTGTGGGCAGCGACAAACACCGAGTCGCCACTCTCAAGATGATAGATGGCCTCTTTCTGAAAAGTGTCGAGTTCAAAAGGCCACGTGCGTGCCATGTCAGGGACCAATTCTGCAAAGTTTGGGATGGCTTTGTTAATGTCCACCACGTGAGCCCATTTCTTACCTGGCACCTTACCAGTTGCTCGCAAGAGATCCCCCCGAGGCTCTAGGGATGGAAACTCCACTGGCAAGAGGTCATTGAGGTCGGCATATTCGTCCTCATCCTCGTCTTGGTCAGCCTCTTTTTCTTCGCCTGCCACCATTGCAACGCGATTCTCTGCCGCGGCACTACTCTCTCCATTGCTCGCAGCCCCTGTAGGATCTGCACCAGTTTCACCATCGGCATTCAATGTCTTTTCGACGTCTTCTGCATCTTCTTGTGCCTCGACAGATTTCTTGTCTGAAAATTTCATGCCCCTCGAGAACCCTGGCGGCACCTCCAAGAGGCCATCGTTGACTCCAAAATTGATGATTCGAGTGAGTCCATTCGTTTTCTTGGTCGAGTGTCTGTTTTCCTCCTCGAGCCTTACCTGATCCTCGTAAGCTTGAATAGTGTCAACTCCATCTAGTCCACCTGGCGCAAAAGGGAAAAAACCGGCTGACCCCCGCACAAATTCGGATTTGGTTGCTGGTCTCCGGAGAAGTGACGTAGAGTTCTTTGCAGTGGCGCCCGACGCAGGCACTGTGACTTGATGGTAGGCGGCAACCTTCCCTTCCAGGCCTTTGCGGGTGAACCGAGTGACAGTCCTAGTCTGGGTGGGGGCCAACTGACAAATCTCGGCGTAATTGGACGATTGGTAGTCCCAGCGTTGTTGCAGCTTGTTTAGCCATTCTGGAACGAAGGTAGAAGGCGGTGACAGAAACTGGGTTTCCAGCTCGTGTCTGATCTGCTGAGGGGTCTTGGGAGTGTGCGAAGTGCGACTCATTTGGGAGGGAGGGTTGAGAGAAAGTCGAAGTGGTCTAGGGTTGGGTTGAGGAATGATGTGTCAAGGTATTGGGTCCTAAATACGCCGTACCACAAAGGCATGAGTGGCCAGGATGCTTTGATCACACTGTGATTGAGTGCCGCAAATGAGAAGGTGACATGGGCTGTGACCAGTAGATGAGTGGGTGTGGGAGAAAAACCAGGATCTTGTAGCCCGTGACCGTCCTTGCCTGATCGGGCGATGGGCGCCAAGACAACCGGGGGTCAAAAAGTGGAGCTGCGGATGTTGTGGACGCCGTGGGCGGGCGCAACCCAAGCCAAAGTAACGCCCAGCGGTTCCAGCAGCAGCGAATTCTTTCCTTCCTTCCCTCCCCCTCCAAAAATCCCCCCAGCAGCGCGTGGATATTTATTTTGTCTGTCGAACTAAACCCGCCCCCCCTAAATTTGCCGAACTCTAGACCCTTGGCTAAATTCAATAGGCAAAGTCCTCTTTCACCGTCGAACCATCCTCTAACCCTTCTCACTCGGTAAGGGTGTTACTCAACAACCACCAAAGAAAGAAAGATAACCCATACAAACCCTATGACGATAAGCACCTTTCTCAGGCGACATGACAAAGAGTTGTGCGGAATTTTCAGCATCTTTACACTCATTATTGGATCAGCGACACCCACACCTGAAGTTTTCAAGTTCTGATGTTCTCGAGTTCTAAAACGTCTCACACAATCCACAACGCCCGGAAATGGCGGCCCGCGCAACGAAGTTCGACTCTGAGCTGCTCAGAATCAAAGACATCTACACCTTACCTGATCAAGACCGTTACGCCTACTATGATGGCAAATTCTGGCCATGGACCACAGCTTCCGACGACGGACCTGTCTTTGCCGCTGTTGGTCAGAAGAGGATCTTTATCGGGCGCGGGTTGCCCAGAGAGCCAGTAATCGCCCTCCAGGAAATCGATGATGTCGAAGTAGAAAGACACCCTGGTCACCCTGGTCTGAATTCTTGCGCTTGGGCTTATGTTAATCCGGCGCAACCTCTATTAATCGTCGCCGGCGCATTCGGGATTTTAAAAGTGGTCGATGCGCTCACAGGCAACAGATGCAAGCTTGAGATCCAGCATGTCAATGCAAACATCAACGACATCGCAGTCCATCCTTGCTACCCATGGATTTTCGCCACCGCCTCACAGGATGGCCAAGTTCGAGTATGGGATCTGCGGCCATGCTCCTCGCCGCGTAGGGCGTCTCCCATCATAATTTGTGGAGGGGGGATAGACGGGCACAGGGCTGGCGTGCTGTCAGTTTCGTGGCACATATCCGGCCGGTACCTGGTTACAGGAGGCTTCGATCATTCGGTTTGTGTGTGGACCATGCCGGATCTTGGTGAACGCTCTCCCTTTTGGGCAAGCATCGATCCAAAGCGGATAGAACGACACACGTCTGAGGCGGTAGTGATCCACTACCCTCACTTGATCACCAAGGCGATACACTCCAACTATGTTGATTGTGTAAAGTTCCTTGGCGACTACATAGCGTCAAAGGCGGCAACCGAAAACAAGCTTGTGCTGTGGAAGATTACTGGGTTCAACTCATCCAAATCTCCGCCATCACCGATGACGACTGTCAAGGCTGGAGCCCATCTCGACACGCGCAATGGATTCATGCGTACAGTAATCACTGAAAAGGACGGGACGCAAACTGTGACAACTCCAGACGAGTTCCAAAACAAAGCTCCACTCGAGAGACTGGTCGAACTTGACGCCCCCTATAGTGACGCATTTTATATGCGGTTTGATGTGTGGTTGCCCACGCGAGACCACCCCGATGTATATCCGAGGTTCGCGTATGCAAACGAGGCTTCTGAACTTCGATTTTGGGATCTTGCGCGACTCTGCAAGGGTCATGCTCGCCGCAGGCGCAAACATGGCCGTAAGATGAAAAGAAAGAGATCAGAACCTGAATTGATCCCTGCCTGGGAGAAGCGACTAAAACCGGAAGACATCCCTGTTCTAAGCGGGATGCCGAAATTCGAGGCCATTCCTACGCAAGATAGGAAACCTAAAACTGAAGACCTTTCTGCCTCACAAAGGCAAACTCGAAAGCGCAAGACACTTTCGTTGATAACTGAGCCAAGATCTTTGAGGCTGCGTCAAGTACCTCCGACCGTCGAGCACGAAGATGTAGAGATCAAGTGGGGATCTGTGAAGATCAAGCAAGACTCAAGTGAGGTCATTCATTCTTCAACCCGGAGGAAGACCTCGACTCGATCCAAACGAGAAGGTCAAAATTCAGACCGCGAAACGCCCACACGAAGGGCTCCCATTTCCACACCCGACCGTGAATCGATGAAACCAACATCAAATTTCACAATAGAAATATCACCAAAACGCGATACCGTGCAAGCGCCCCAGGGGACACGGTACAGTGAAAATGTTGCACACCCTGTCAGAGGGTCAGCTCGTTTGACACCACACAGTACATCTTCGTCGTCTACCGATTCAGACGTCGCTGAAGATACGATTTTTATGAGAAGTTTAGCCCCAGCGAGACCTCGCCTCGGACTCCCGTCTCCAGCCGCTTCAGAGATCGCGAGTGATAGTAGTACTGTCAGCAGGTCATCTCGTTCATCACCAGCCTCCCAACTCCCGTCCCAGGCTTCTTCGGATACCATAGCGGCTGCAGAACGAGTTAAGAGTCCCGTGCTTTCAACACCACAAACCCCTTCCCCTACTCCGCCCCAGTCGGATATATTTGGAGAAGCAACTCTAGCTAGACGATCGACTAGGCTGAAGGCCAAGTCCGCGAACAGGGCGTCAGAGACTTCAGATGCCGCAAGAGACACATCTGCTTTCAAGTCGCCTGCTCCTTCTCAGCCTTTCGACAACCTAGGCACAGCAGGAGACTCACCTCGATCCCAAAGAATATATCCTGAAAAAGAGATTATCACAGTGGACGATAACTCTTCAGGCAGCGACGAAGAATATTGTAGCACTACAGAGTCGGAATCTCCCCGCACTCGAGACTTTACAAAACGGAGACTCAGGCCTAAGAAATATGAGGAAGAAGTTTTGGATAGTATCGAGGTCGAGGACGAGATTTCCAACACGCTGAGGGGGGTGGGGGAGGTTTCTACAGACTTGGATACTGAGGACGTGGCCTCCGATATTCCCGAGCCTGAATGGGCTCGATTCGCTACACAGGAGTCTGAATCGCCTTCAGACACGTGGGAACCGGAGGCAGAGCGATCTGTTACTCTGGAGTCTGAGCCAGAGCCTAACAATATCAAAAAAGGACCACCTACACTTATTGATCTCCCCGCGATGACCGCGTCCAGGTTGGCAGCGCTGACCTTGGAGACCACCCCTGATAAATTTGACCCCTTCAGAAAACCAGGAAAGCGTGGCTCCCCAAACCGGGGCCGTGGAAGGTATCGCCTTGACCATGCACACAATTTTCTCAAGGCACACAAGACGGTTTTGCTTCATAAACTCCAATACAAGAAGCAAGCACCGTTTGTTGCGAGGACAGTTGCCTGGAGTCCTTGCGGAAAATGGTGCCTCGTGGTGGGTGAGTCTGGGAGGCATCCCAAGGACGGCTGGGGAGGCTTTGCCCTGCTACATCATCCTGATATCCCAGACAAAAGAAGACCGAAGAACTTGTGCCAAGAAATCCTACCTGCGTTCAAGAAAGTCCGAGATGTAATGCTTGACATCAAGGACACCGAGGAAATTGGTCACTGGCTCAACCAGTACGACGTCATACTCCAACAACTGGCCGAGCCTAGTCATTTTGATGTTGGCAGGGATAATCTCCAAGAGATGGTCACCGCTCTTCTCTGTGCTCACCCAAATCAGCTCTACCAGACGCTTTTTGAGGTCGAACCCTCACCGGACGACCCTTCTGAAGGGGATAACGGTGCGAAAAACTATCCAGAACTCGAGACGGATGCCGAAGCAGATGATGAGAGTTCCGACAAAGAAGGAAATGACGGCGAAGGGGAGGATGATGTCGAAGCCAACAATGCTGATGATTCGGACGAAGAGAGCTCATCGGACGACACATTTGAAAATGCCGAAGTGCGTCACTACGAGGACTGGTCAATCTACGACTTCGAAGAAGAATACGACGACACGGACGAGGAATTCTATCCTGCGCAGCTTTGGTCGTCGAGGCGGTTGCAAGCTTAGGTGATTTCTGCTGGATATGAGCAGACTTGAGATATCCTGCTTGTCATGCAGGCTCCAGGAAATATGTAAGAGGGTGGTTGGATGACAACGAAGTGAATGATTTTCCTTCGTATATACAAATCCTGAAACATGTAGTTTCCGGTACTTTGTTTTGAAAGTTTTCAACTAGTTGGAAATCTGAAAGCGCACTGCACCATTTTAGTTCACTTTTTGAAACTCTGCTTTGATTGTTCAGTGGCCAGCTACTGGTAGCGTCCTTGTACGTTCACTTAGCCTCGGCCGCCAAGTCCATTTGCAATGTTCTAATTGCGTCATTCCAGCACTAGCCGCGGCAGCTAAAGACTTTAAAATGCTTGGCAGAGCGGGTATTTTTCTGTAATCGTACAAGGCCTTTCCAATAATAACGGGTATTATTCACCGTACCTAAAATCCGCCAGCAGCATCGCAACCCCCCTGCCACCCTGCTTGTGTCAGAGTGTGAAAGATTGATCGATTGACCCGATGCCCATATAATTAAACAAGAGGCTGGAAACGCCTGTACATATGGTCACGTGACAAGAATCACGTGTTGATCACGTGAAACATCTTGGCAGCTTTGCGGCACGCACCTGGGGTAGCCCACGCGAGCCCTACTGCTGCGGATACGAATCAACGCCCGCTTCGCGTCGCGATTCGTCTTCACCTCGCCTCATCTCGGCTAGCATTATTGCATACCTAAGTCACCCGGCGCACTCTGCTCACGCGCCCAATTCCCCGAGATTGGGAGTTTTCAAGCTCCATCGAGACGTTAAAGCAATGCGACACATGCCCATAATATTTTACGGCACCGCTTCACAACTATGGATGGCGAGGCTCAGAGCCCTCCCGCGCAATCGGCGCAGACTCTAAAGTTCCTGCGCTACAGATCCGTCCGTCAGTCGGCCGTCAAACCCCCCGAGTCCCAAGGCCCTCCACCTCCCTTGCCGCAGACGTCACAGGCCTCGTTGACGCGTCTACCTTCGAGATACCACCGCCGACCACCACCGACTCCAAATGTGCCCCTACCGAACGAACCGCCGCTGCCTACCAGCGTGAATAGCGCGACGGTCCCAAGAGCCCGAGGCCAGACCTTGAACGGCGCGACTGCACAGGATGGACAGGCCAGACAGGCAGAAAACGGTGTCCGCCGAATGGTCATCCAACATAGCAACAACGCCCAACCTACGACCAGGCCGACGACCAGCAAAAGCACCCCACGCAAGCAGACGTTGACCTCCAATGTACAAGAACCGTCGCCAGAAGCGCTCCGGAGATCCCTCGAGATGGCAAGGGAAGAAGCGCGCTTGCTTTTGGAAGGGGAACAGGACCGGGTGAGAGAATTGAGACAACAAGAAGCCCGGCGCAGGCGTGAAGAGCGGGAAAGGCGCAGGAAACAGGAGGAGAGATTGGCGCACGAGGCCCGTCAGCGAGAAGCAGAGGAGGCAGCGCGACAAGAAGCCAGAAAGCAACAGGATCGCACTCGGTCCGAAAACGCTCGGCACAGTGAACAAGGCGTCGATGAACAACATACATCTCCAGCGCCACCAACAGCGGAGGTTGCCCTCGACTCGAAAAAGTCCAGGACGCGTACACTGGTGATTGGCGGACACGACCCTCTCAACAGACAGGAGACGCGGGCACATCATCGCCGTGCCTCATCAGCGGCCGAGCGGCTGCGACAGAAGCCAAAACCAAGTCATACCAGAACCAGCAGCGCTGGATGGAACGACGAAAAGCCCGATAGCGAAGTGCCGATCCCCAAACCAAACTTCGACGCCCCAGTATCGGCGGTAAATGCTGGGGAACGAAGGGTAAGCGTCAAATGTCGAGACGCGTTGATTACGCTGCCCATCACACCCTCAACTAATACCAAGGATGTCCTGAGGTCCGCCTCCCTCTGCATGTCGGAGCCAATTGACCCTCGAACGGCTATCCTGCTAGAGTCGTTCTCACAACTCGGGCTGGAGCGGCCGCTCCGAAGATATGAGCGGATACGTGATGTGATGAACTCCTGGGACAACGATACGCAGAACCACCTCCTCATCATGGCCGACGGCGAATGCGCGGCGCCCGGGCTGCAGCTCGCGGACGCTCCTAATGAACAACCGTACGGGACCGTAGTCAACATTTACCATTCACACCGGCCTGGAAAGTGGGACAAACGTTGGTTGAGACTGAGAGAGGACGGCCAGATCACCATGTCTAAGAATGAAACGGGCATTGATTCCACCAACATCTGCCATTTGTCGGACTTTGACTTGTACACTCCCACGGCGAGACAGATCAAAAAGCTCAAGCCGCCCAAGAAGCTGTGCTTTGCCCTGAAGAGCCAGGAGAAGTCGGCGATGTTCCTAGATGGGGCAAACTTTGCACACTTCTTCTGTACCAAAGACAAGCCGCTTGCCGACAGATGGTATCATGCCGTCCATTCATGGCGCAGTTGGTATCTGGTCAACATGCTTGGAGAAGGTCAGGCGAAACCGATTGAGCCGGCCGAGAAGCTCAAGCTAGGGAGCAGGCCGGAGACGAGGAGTTCCAAAGAGTCGCTGCCTTATGTGCTTGGTTCATTCAAACCACTGCTAGATCTTGGTTCCACCTTTGAGGGAAACCGAAAGTCAGAGTCGGGTGTCGCCCACCGGGCGTCACAGCCTGATGACCAGAGGCCGTTGATCGATTTCGTGCCGGAGAGGCCGAGCATTGACGAGAAGGTGGGCAGCCCCAAATTCCCTTCCAAGTCGCAAGGAGCTCCGCCCACGTCGTTTCCGCGAAAGTTTACGGCCGAGTCAGCGACGAGTGGCAACGCCGATGACACAGACGGGCCGTTTACTGGGACTGGTCTCCTTGCCCGCAGTACCAGTCGCCGATCGCAGTGCGATCGTCGCGGTGTGCCAGGCAAGCCCTTGGTAGATCTCACTCCCACGAGCGAGTTCACTGATGGCAGTCTGCTCCGGAGGATGGAAACACAAAGGCTCACGGAGCCGAAGATCGACCGACAGAAGAGGAGAGAGGTTGACGTTGCTGTCGGTGAAGGACTCTGAATGGATGCCACCGTGTGATATCGCTATCGAGGAGAAGAGCAGGAAGATAAGGGAGGTAATGAGAGACTTTTGAAATGATGGGGCAGGCACTTGAAGTGTGCCTGCAACTGATGACGACCTGCGAGAAAGAGGGAGATAATTCTCCTGACTGAATGAATTTATGAAAGGGAGCTGACACCATGTCTTGAGGAATGCGTGCACACGGGGTGTATACCTATAAGTATCTATGGCGATCTCACGAGTTCTATCATATCTCGTTACTAAGTAGTACTTACCAGTTAGTATCTACCATGCGATCCTGGATTTCGCAGCACGGTCCAAATCCACTCTCTCATGTCCCGGCCA
This sequence comes from Fonsecaea monophora, assembly GCF_001642475.1. NCBI lineage: Eukaryota > Fungi > Ascomycota > Eurotiomycetes > Chaetothyriales > Herpotrichiellaceae > Fonsecaea > Fonsecaea monophora. The sequence goes on along the minus strand of NW_019173979.1, from coordinate 11,390 downwards.
TGGGTAGTGTAAGCTTGTACAGTAACTCGTATGTGACTGGCTACTGGTACGAATGCTAAGTAGTAGTCCTAGTAGTTAAACCTATAGGTCTGCATCCTCCTACTCATAGGGACGTTGCCAACTCACGTAGTAATGCTCTTGTCCCAGAATCATGTAGGGACACACGCTGAAAGCCCGATATTTCATTTATTGTTATTCATTCATTGATTCATACAGTAGCGAGCAGCGAGCAGCGAATGTAAGGGCGGCACGAACACCAGTAGTACTAGTTAGTAGTCGATATCACACCTAGTATCAACTCTTCGATCAAGGCTCTTCTGCTGCTAGATGCACCCCGGACGTCTGCTTGCTCACGCCTGAGGTGACCAGTTTAATTACTACTACTAAGTACATGCCCGTATAGCCGGGCCTTAGCCCTAAACAGAGAAGCTGCCTGCGATGTGCATGCGTGGCATGGGATGTGCTACTTGTCAAGTAGTGCTGACATCGCCCAGTACACGATTTTTTTCAGTACCTTGGAATTGATCAATAAAAACCCTACACAGCAAATCTCATTCTGCCGCTGGATTGACGCTGTAGTTGCTGGTCAATACTAATACTTGGTCCTCACTCATTGATCGTGGATTACCCTTTTCGGCGATTTTAGTGACGCGCTTCGCAGTGTCGTTTAGACTCTGTTCCATGGGGATCGAGTCACTTTACCGTGATCATACCTGGCCAGAGTTCCCACCGCCATCCATCTCTTTGCTCTTTGATAAGAGTCTTGACACAACTTTGCTTGTCACGGCTACACTACAGCCAGGTGATTCATTAAACGATCTGGCCGGTATGAGAAGAAGGCTCCATCGCTAATGCTACTTAGCTGACACTTGACTCCGTTTGATCAACCAATATCCTCGTATCGTACTAGCATGGCGATAATAGATTATTCAGGATGTGTAGCGGTGATGCTGGGTGAACGTTCGACAACCAATTAGTGCAGGCCGGATAGAACATCAAGCACTCGAACCCTTCAGCTTGTCAGCGAAAGTGAGCAGGAGTGAACAGAAGGTTTTGTTTGGATCAAATCAACCTGGGCTTGATGTACGCAGACATAAGTAGAGGTTGAACTCTGGAGCGATAGTCGAGATTCAGTCAAGTCCTTCTGAGAAAGAATGGTACTAATACTCCCTCCCACCTTCCCGAATTAGTTTGCAGACCGGTAGTAAGAGCACTTCATGCATCGCCACAGTTTCTTTTACTAACCCCCGCCTGTGATGCGATGCATATTGCGATTAATATATTACTTCCCTCAGACAGCAGGAACGGTTTGCCATGTCATTTGCAGGAACGCTCAATACGACAGTGTCGGGAGAACAGAGTACTTTACAGATACTACTATTATGTTGATACTGCATAGGAATACTAGTAGAATAGACACAGTGTTCATGCTGCATCACGTGTCTGATGCACATCAGACGCAGCATCAGAGGAGTATCAAACAACTGGAGGGTGGGCGAGAAAGTACTAGTACTGACGTGGAGACATTCACCCCGACTTCACGGAGCAACAGCGCTTGTCCATATATCACCACCCGAGACAAAAGGCCATGAGAAAGACAGCATGTACCATGTTTGTCATGACCGCCGCTTGCCTACCCATTGATATAGGTTTATCTCCAGTACCACTTTGTCGTCCGCATTTTAATTTCCTCTATGAAATGATCTTTTAGTATCCGATAAGATAACACAGCATGGAAGCAATGGACGATCACAACTAGAAATTAAATGGATTCAATTTCTAGTTATCGCCTTGGCCTGGACAGCACAAAGGTGTACGCGTCATCATCGAGGCTGGACTTTGCATACAAGTTCAAGGGTAATTCAATAATAAGTGGAGATGCAGGCCGATGGATCACCACGTCTCAGCTATGAATTTGGATTTGGCCTTTTTCGAGCGGTGGTAGTACAGCGCTCTCCTGAGAAATCTAAGCGATGCATTTGATCAATGCTGTCTGCGAAAACATTACGAATTTTCGGCGATGCTACCAGAGCAGGTGAAGAACATGGGATTTTCCTACTCACGAACGAATATGCTGCTCTCGCATCATCCACAGGCCCATTCAATGCTAGTTGTGGGCTTTTTCATATTCTGCTCTGAAAATCTCTATCTCTCGAGCCACTTTTGATATTCATTACTTGTACCATCATCGAGATATTATCAACATCATCACCGCACAGTTTACCGCAAGCAGATCAGCGGAGTTCTGCCGGCTCTGCCGTTGGGGGCATTTGGGATGTTTTTGGCCTGCCAACGATCCTACCCGATGCACATTTGGGCTTATTATCTGCAATATGCAATGTAAGGTCACGTAGAGCTTGCGACGCAGGTGCGCGGAAGAGGATGGTGGACTCATGGAGGAGTTTATCAGGATTGGAGGAGAGATGGAGGAAGTCAAGGTTATGCTCCTGCTCGTTAAATGGGCATCGATGGTCGCGTCAGAGCCTCGAGTGGCCTGCGGAAAACAATGGTTAGCTCGTCCGCAGGCTAGTTGGACGTCTGACCTGATTTGTGACGGACGCGGACCCGAGTCAAACTGTTTCAGACATGGGATGATGCAACACGTGATGACAAGGGGAGGTGGAGCCTGTGGCAGTGCTGGTGTGGTTGTATTAGTATTGATGATCGATGGTGGCGGTGTCAGTGGGTGGTGGTGGTTTGATGGTGTTGCTTTGCGAGGACCAAGAGGACTTGGGACCTGCAGCTGCCGTTTTAGGCGCCACCAGTGCTGTTGGCGCCCCTATGCCTCTCCAATTATTGGCTGCGGGGAATAAATCTCGCTGGGGAATTTTGCCTGCGATGGAATTGGTATTTGGCCAACTTGTTCTCTACGCACCCTGTCTCTGTTTCCTCCGGATCACTAATGAACAACTGACACCAATAGTAAATAATCTTCACCCTTCACTCAGTTGTCCAGGTATCCTTTCATCATACCTGTGCTCTACATATGTTTCAAGGATTTTCCTCGTTTGATGATCGTTGACTACCTGTTGCATGCCGTCCCAGCACGCCACCCGAAAAATGCGACTGCAACGTGCCTCGCAGTTTTTCCTTGCCTTCTATCTCTTCCTGCACCCTTCTTGCGTTCAAGCCGAACCTCAATGCGCCATAGATCCCCAATCAATCGTGACCGATGCCTGCACCTCATATGCGGACCTCGAGAGGCTGAACGCCAACCTTTACCCATCGCTGGACGACTTGACCCAACACACCGACTTCTTTGCCTACTACCGATTAAACCTCTACAACAAGGCATGTCCCTTCTGGACCGATGAGAATTCCATGTGCGGCAACCGCGCCTGCGCCGTGGAGACAATAGATGATGAGAGTGATATACCGCCGATCTGGCGAGCGGCAGAATTGAGCAAACTGGAGGGAGCAAGGGCGAAACACCCGGGGCTTGCCCAACAACGAGAAAGACCGAAAGACCGACCGCTACAATATCAGCTGGGCGAAGACGTGGATGAGAGTTGTGTACTGGAAGAAGACGATGAATGTGACCACAGAGACTATTGCGTGCCTGAAGATGAGGGCGCCGCAGCCAAAGGAGACTATGTCAGTCTAGTTAAGAACACGGAACGATACACCGGCTACGCTGGACTGGGTGCCCGACAGGTCTGGGATGCCATATACAAGGAGAATTGCTTCACCCCGAAATCTCCGAAATATGCCTCGCTGAAACCGAAGCCCCTGCAAGCCGCCCAGAGTTTAAAGGACATCTTCCAAGAATATGGGCGGCAACATGTGGACGAAACGGACGATCTGTACCCCCTCGACGATGAGTGTCTGGAACAACGGGCATTCTATCGTATCGTCAGCGGCATGCACGCATCCATCTCCACGCACATCTGCTGGGAGTTTTTCAATCAGACCACCGGCGAATGGGTTCACAACCTTGACTGCTACAAGGAACGGCTCCACAAATTCCCTGAGCGTATCTCCAACGTCTACTTCAACTACGCCATCCTGACGCGCGCGATTGCCAAGCTGCGGAAACATCTTGAGTCCTACACGTTCTGTTCCGGCGATCCCGACCAGGATTTCCAGACCAAACAGAAAGTACTCGCACTCGCAGACACAGCAGCATCTGGCCCGCACACCTTTGATGAATCCATCATGTTTCAAGATCCGTCGGTCATGGTGCTCAAGGACGACTTCCGCAACCGGTTTCGCAATGTGTCCAGGTTGATGGACTGCGTAGGATGTGACAAATGCAGGCTCTGGGGAAAGTTACAAACAGCTGGTTACGGAGCTGCGTTGAAAGTGCTGTTTGAGTATGATGAGAATAAGAACGGCGAAAACCCCCACTTGAGGAGAACAGAGCTGGTGGCTTTGGTGAACACTCTCGGTCGCCTCAGTCACAGTCTCGAAGCAATTCAAAAGTTCCGCACCGCTCTCAACACCGGGGATAAGAGCGTTCTGGACATCCACGGCCCGCTTCCAGTATCCGCCAAAGGTGACAGCAAAGTCAACTCGGCGGACACTGAGACTTCCGACGAAAATGCAAATTTTGACGACCTGTACGACGATGTAGACAGCAAATCTTCTAAGAGTCCACCAGAGGAAAATTCAATCTCTGAAGCATTCTGGACCGAGCTCGACCTTGTTTGGCGCGCGTACAAGATGGTTTTACGGTCTTGGTTTGAACTGCCTTTCAAATTTGGGGCTATCTTCATCATGGAGATGAATCGCTTGTGGAATTTCTGGCTGGGACTGCCGGTGCCGGATCGGTCGTGGGATTTCCACTTCCCTGGACGAGATGAGCTGTAGGATAGCCCCCCACATTTCATCCTCATAGGTGGTGTTTTGGTGGCAAGGACACTGAGGAATCACTTTTGTATGAATTGGCGCAGGATCTTGCGGTATATGGCAACCAGCATACAGCTGGCACTCTGATTACAGATGGATATGCATAGCGACGGCAAAGATATGGGCATCGGAATAGGCGTCGGCGTCAACAAGGTTTGCGGCTTTAGATATAGATGTACATAAGATTCAGCGAAGTGGGCGCACTTCCAACGGTGGTGCAAGCCTCTGTGGCTATGTGCCTCTAGGAAAATTGAGTGTGTCACCGTGTCTTCTCCAAACTGTGAGCATCAAATTGGCGACGGCGTGACACGTGCTGCACTTGTTCGGGACTTGCATTTGGTTGCCCCGCACCACGAGCGCCCAAGTCACCATTTCTTGTTTTCTCGCCTCGTTGGTCAATAAACGCGTCACGCCCGCTTTCAACGCGTCTCAATCCGACGTTTTTTTAGAGCCGGAGTCCCTAGTCAGCGGACAATTGCTACCAAAACCCTTGTGCTGAAGAGATGTGATCATATTTTGTGGGAAAATGGTAAGAGTTTGACTCTCAGCAATGTTGCCTCCGCTCTCTGCTGCCACGGGCACGCCCTGTCCGATTCCGCTTCTTGCCGGCGTTCAGGTACAAAAACAACAACAACATCGTCACGAACAACACCTCCGTCAACTCGACCTACAGTCTGTCTCCTTATCCCCAACCAACGACACTACGGCAAACATCGAATTCACGTCTGCTTTTGCAGCGCCTGCGCCGAGCGTCTTGAAGAGTGTCAAACCACGACGCAGAAGACCGCATGACGGGCAGGGCTTCACAATTCATGAAGACAAGGCCTCATTTGCGGCTTCACGAAGTGGTGAAAGAAGGGAAAGGAATGGCACAAGTGGAGATGGCATTGCCAACGAGGACAATCTGCTCAAGGTGGGAGCAAGGAGAGCTGCGATATCTCAACCACCCCAGCGACCGAAAAAGCGAGCAGCGATGGATGTCCCTTGTACAGCGCCCATACCCCCAACGACTGCTTCTGCGGGCGATGTCGTTGTACAGCCACAGGTGCGAAAACAAAGCGGTACTTCCACGAGACTTAGTCAAGCCGCGAGACGACCAATAACAAACAACGCCGAAAGGGCATCATCCTCATCCAAGGCTCAACCGCTGCCAACACTCCCTGAAGACACTTTTGCACTCCCGAGGATGGATCCGACAACTTCGCTCAAGCCAGACCGGCGAACTACGATATACATACCGACCGAGGACACGACAGTGCCGAGCATGTACATGGGTATCTTCAGCCCAATTAAGAGGTTGGGTCCGGCGGTGAAGCCCTCTCCAGGGTGGCCAGCAACATCCGCGACCGCAGAACTACCGAGCAAGCCCGATGTCGAATTGACAGGGATCGTTGCGCAGATGGTCGCGAAGAAGCGAGGCGCTGCCAGGTCTAAAAGCACCATGTCTCCAACGCGACGGCCGTTGCAGGTTACGACTAATCCTCTCCAAGAAAGTGCAGTCTTGGTGGATCGCTGGGGACAAGGAGGTGGTAAGGAGAATATTCCTCCTGGGCAGAATGAAATGCTCGGCATGAAAGCCACGTCTGGGAAAGGGAGACAGAAGCTGGAGCGACGAAGCTCAGACCTGGAGGATGCTTATACTGTGGCTCGACAGCAACAAGTCAAAACACAAGCGCGAGTTTTGTCGAAAGGCGAACCCACGGCAATCGTTCCGAGAAAAGCCAGAACGGAGAGTCCCGCCGAGGGTGCCAGCACGAAGCCGGGCTGCGATAGAGGACCACAGTTGAAGCCCAGGCGACCAGGACGAGCATCCGTGATAGGAAATCTAGAACCGAAGTCAAACATCGCTGCATTGAAACGTGAATCTATTGCGAGAAAGCTATCAGTCCCCAGTCGATTTGTTATCCCGAAAGTGAATCCTATACCAGCTTGTGAGTTATATCCTGTTATTACTGAAGACCTTGTCGATCCTATGATGTACGAGGAGAATTGGTTGAGTCACCAAGAGACGGCAATCACGCAACTTGTCAACACCCTCTTTGCAGCATCAACCGCGTTATGCTCTCCAGTGGAAGATGAAATGCTAAGGCTTCGGTTGCTCGAGAGATATGGAGACCCCGAAAATGTGTTACTCTACAAAAGACTCCAGGCTGCCCTGCTATATGGAGCACTGAGTGTGCCCCGGGATGTCCTCCGCGGTTCTTTGAGACTCAGCACCGACATAGGAAAGCGGAAGGCTTTCACGAATTTATGGCTCGATACATATGAACTTGCAAGTCTTGGGTCCGCGCTGGAAGTTGTTGTTGGTCGACGGTGCCTGAGCAACGGAACCGAGTCTTCGACGGTGTGCCCCGTTACTGAGAATAGCCACAGTGTTAATCGACGTACCTTGCAACAATTTATCGAGACCTTCCTGATTCGAAATGAAGACGGACATCCGGACGAGCCATCTACAGATCATTCATCGTGGTCTTATCAGCGCACGCTCCTTCGGAGTCTGATGCTCATCAAGCTCCTGGACATGATGAAGACAACCCCGAACCCCGTGTCGAGCATGTGCTTGTTCCAGCCATCGGCATCGTACAAGGCATCTGTGAGCGTTGTCAAAGCGCTTTTCCAACAGCTTAATCCAAGCGCAGGAGATCCAATTCGAGCCTTGACCCATATTGGGTATGTGGTCATGCACACACAACATCCCCTGGCGGAATACACATACCAGATGGAAAATCTGGCGATTGACCTGCGGGATGGAGTGCGTCTGACCAGACTTGTCGAGATTCTCCTGTATCCTTCTGCGTCACCGTCCCTCGAGTATGTGCAAGGTTCGGATTCAACTTCCAGTATCACTCTGCCCGATGGACAACAGATGCCCTTGAACGCAGGGGACTCCAGCTTGCCGTTGTCTCAACATCTCAAGTACCCGTGTCTGGGCCGCGCGACCAAATTGTATAACGTGCAGATCGCACTGAGCGCAATACAGGGAGTCAAGGGGGTGGGGGATTTGGCAGAAGCTGTCAAAGCAGAAGACATTGTGGACGGCTTCAGAGAAAAGACAGTCAGGCTCCTCTGGGGCCTGACCAGCAAGTGGGGACTTGGTGGACTTGTTGACTGGAACGATGTCGAGCGCGAAATCAAGAGGTTGTGCCGCACGGGGGCTAGCAGTCACGTAAACGACTACTTCGACCTGCTGCCTGATGAAGATGATCACGCGCGATACACAACCCTCTTGAAAGCATGGGCTCAAGCCGTTGGCAGCAAGCAAGGAATCCGGGTGACCAACCTGACCACAAACTTTGCGGATGGACGGGTTTTTGGAGCTATTGTTGATGAATACGAAGGATATCTCGGCTATGACGTTGGGTCACCAAAAGGTCGCTCCCTCGCCGAGCGGCTGAGGTGTCTTGGGTGCAGTGAGCAATTTGCCATGCTTTTCACCCAGTTGGAAGGATCCACTCACCGTGCGCCTATCTTTACCCGGGACTTTGTAGTGGCGGCATTGGCATTCCTTTGTTCTCGGCTTCTCAACCCAACAAAGGGTGTGAGAGCAGCCGTGGCGATACAGAGGAGATGGCGGTCACATTGGGCCCGAGTGGTCGAATCTCGCAAGGTGCATATGAAATCGGTTGCAGAGAGTTGTGCTGCAATGGCTCTTCAGAGAGGGGCAGCGAGTGCCGCCAAACAAAGGGAGAATGAAGTGGGTCAGCCACTTGCCGGAGACGAGGACATGGAACAAGCTGACGGAGATATCTGGTTGAGCTTGTGAACAGGAGAGGAGAGCCACAGTGGGGTTTTGGCTTGAAGGCGACATGATGTAGTACGAACCAACCTGAAGTCAAAGTCTGTCGTTTGTAGAGCCGGGGCTGAGCAGGTTTGCGGCATAATTACGGTTACACAAAGGTCATGGTCTACTGAATGAGTCTAATTAGCAAGCAGATGAAAGTCAAATAGTCAATGATGCAGGAAGGAAAATCTGATATCACTTCTGGCGATGAATTGGTGTAGCAGGGGGGGGGACAAAGAGGGAATTGCCCTGCGACCCTTCCGTGCCGTGCCAATCAGGCCATCATGGCCCTTGTATGATCACCATGCGGGGGATCGTGTCTACTGCACCTTGTAAAGTATATCATCATTATTATTGTTAACGTCTCTCGTCTCTGTTGGTCTGGGCTCTGCGGATCAACATTGTTCCAGACCCGGCGGCGAGGGAATGACCCAATTAGAGTCTCATGGAATTTTGGTACACGTTTTGACCGCGACTTATTCGGCGCAACGGGCCAATGAGATCAAGTCTGTTCGCATTGTCCGCCTTTGGTTGTCCATTTCATCATCCTCCTCAATCTAATCGCTGCTCATTACTTGTCGTGCTCCATGATCTCATCTGCCCTACCGAAGCATGCCCAACGCACATTTGTCGGACACTCCGCTGTGTTTCCATGATCGAAGGAGACCCCTAGCGGCGCTGCCACTCAGCTAGACATCCAAGCAACGCCTGTGGCGCCGACACATGCAAATTCCCCCGTCATGGCGTATTGGCTGATTCGACATTCGGATCTTTCATCATGGCCATCTTAGTCCCCCCGGCTCCCGGCTAGGTTACCCCTTGCTTAGCACCAAACGTCTAGAGAGGGAGGTAGAACTGTCGACCCATGTTGATTTGGGCCGATCTAGGTCAGCTTTCTCCACGAACCTACTACTCACCAACCAACTGGGAGGCAATCCAGACATCAACCCGCCGTCTATCTTTTCTGAGGTATGGGGACATGGGCGGTAGAGTCATGTAGTCGTCTCCCCTCTTCCCGGGTTCTTCCGCACCACTCCCAATTCCATTCGAGTTCCGATCATCTGGCTGAATGCCTCGTATGATCGTCCTCCATTATGTGCCCAGGATGTCCATACTCCTCCTCGCGTAGGAGATTCTCAGAACCTGGGGCGGAGCCTCACGGCTGGGCTTGTTGCAAGAGTGGGAGCCTCCTCGCCGCGCACGGACACCATAGCATATAATGCACGTTCGTCCTCGTCCCAGCTGTTCAATATTCTCTATCGATTATTTCATGGTCTCGGAACTCTTTGTCCCTCCTCAAATAGAGAAACTCCCATCACAAGTCCCTCAGCAAGTCCTGCCTCCCCCAACCCCCTCCTCATTGCAACCCAATCCCACCGCGGGCCTATCATTCCATCCACGGTTTCAGGCGGCAATCATGGCGACGAGAGAGCTACACCTTGCCGTGTTTTCCGGGGACTCACATGGAATACTGGCGTTCATCGCGTCCCCGCGAACAGGACTCAGTTTTCTGGACGATGCCGAGCCTGACTATGGCTTTGACTACGAAGGCGATAACCCCGACATCACGCAAACGATTGTCGAGGCATCGCTGCCACGACCAATTTTCCCTGTGAGAACCAGCCCACCCCTGAGAGAAGTTGAAGAAAGAATCCGAGCCATGAACATGCGCCATTGCAGACACCTCACTTGTGTGCAGAATCTGTTTGCCCGTTCGACCCTCGCAGAGCAGCCCTGCGCCGACCTGCGCGCTCTGCGAATCTACATGTGGGACCTGGCGTCACCCCGCCTGGTCAAGATGCTGGCTACACAGTTCCCGGACCTGGAGGAACTGCAACTCGGCTTCTGCCACCCCTATATCCACGACCCGTGCCTGCCCCTCAAGTTCTGGGTCCGTCCAGAGTTCCTCGTGTCGTCCGCCATCTGGGACATCTTCGGGGGTGTCGGCCAAGTGCAACCGGCCAACCTCCGCTTGACCAGGTTGAAGAAGTTGACCTTGCAGCGCTCGGGCATCAATCGCGTCCAACTGCAGAAATGGATCGAGTGCAATCCGGGCCTGGTCGACTTGAGGATGCACCATGTGGCCGGCGTTGACGCTACGTTTGTCCAGTGGCTGGGTCGATACTACGGACCCAGCACCGGTGACCACGCTGACCCTGGTGCCGCTGCACCGGCAAAGCTGACCACCCTGGCTCTCGAAAGCTGCACCTCGCTGCACCTCGAGACCTTGGACGACTTGGCCTGGCTGGACTCCTTCTTCCCCGCACGAGCGCGAGCACCGGTCACTACAGACCAAGACGACAAGCCTCGTGCTCCAGCATTCAACATCCTATCCTTCCGAGACTCGACACGGGTCTCCAGCTCCGCTTTGATGGCGTACCTGGCGCTCAAGCGCCCGGCAGTGCGACAGGTGACCTTTCCCGACGGCCGTGTCCTGGTCGAGACGACCACCGACCCCGGAAACGACGGCGACATTGGACCGGAGCTGTGTTCCTCCCGGGCCTATTCCACGACGCTGGCCTGCGATGACACCCAGCCGTCGCCGGTCCCGTATCTCCGTTTTCGCCGGTTCTCTCGCCGCTTCCCTCGCCGCCTGGCCGGGACGGGGGACGACATCATCGAGCCGGATTCGCATGTCGCTTGAGCTTGCCCTTGCCGTTGCCGGGGTTTATATCTTTGTACCGAAGCAACAATCTCATACCGTGTTGATCCCTTGTCGACCCGGGTCTCGAGTCTCAACCCCGGAAGGGGGGGGGGGGAG